>NC_072378.2:84310000-84610000 GCF_028885625.2 Pongo pygmaeus
AAATTCGAATTGAAGTGTAAGTCAATATAAAAGACACATTTAGTTTAGCAACACCAAATTATCCCCTTTTAAAAGTTCTCAGTATTTGAAAACACTTCTGTGTCTATTAAAAACAAAACAAAAATTAAGTTTCCACATTTGCTGCAAAAAAGGCACCATCTGGGCCGCTGGCACTCATGGGCGTTAAAGTATGGATGTGGAAATTCTACAGACTTCTGGAAACAAAGATCACAGTCCTCACAGATCAAACAGGCACTAGCCTGCAAAATCCTAGTGTTTTTTTTTTTTTAATCGTTCAGTATCTAATCACTGTACCTGTATCTTTTGTTGTCCACTGGTACAATATCCATGGCAATGTAATATTGCTGGTGAGGATCTAATCCAGAGATCTTCACTCTCATTGCTGGAAACATGCGCCTATTTAAAAAGGCGAAGAGAAAGAAAGAGGGTTTGGGGTTTTTGTTTGTGACTAAGGATGGAGAGTGAATAAGCAAAGAAACGTCTTGGATCTCTATTTTTAATATGGATAAATTTACAGTATTCACTTTGCCAATGTAATTCAAGGAGTCAGGACATAGAACATATCAAAACTGAGATTTTTAAATGTAATTTTTTGCACCCTGTGTACATGTGTTCTGTGCTTACTGAAATGTCAGTATAGCTAAAAGTAAAATAATTTTACACCGAGGGAGTAATGGCACAAAAGAAAGCATCTTATTTTTTAAACAAAATCGATAAGCATATTTACTTTAGTAATACAACTAATAAAATGTAACAAATGGTAGAAATACAAACTTTGGATCTCTGAAAGTGATAAAATACATTATAATGTGAAATTTTTAAAGGGTTATAAAAAACCACAAGGAGCCAATGTGCCATGCTATAACCAAACAATATGTTCTTTATTGAGACAGGACTTCCTGTCTGCAGCATGGTAAAGGTGAAGTGCAAAAGTTGCTCTAAATTTGAAAGGTATAGTAAAACTTCTTTATTGAAAGCAGAAACTAAACACAATGTATATTTACCAAATCATTTCTTCCCCTGCCATACCATGAAAATGTTTTCTTACTTAACCACACTTAAAACTTTGCTAATTAAAACAGATGAAAATTTGCATTTATCCTGGCTTCCCAAAGATGCATATCAAAGGAGATGCTAGAGTAAATGCACCCATCCTTTTAAAAAGGCACAGCAGCAAAGAATACAACAGTAAATTATTGTATATAAAAAACAAACAGCAGTTTGATTTTTAAAAAATCATCTAATGATTTACGTTTAAGTTCCTTCCAAGGAAATCTAATTTTTGTTAATTTAACCTTATAACAGAAATTTTAGTAGTTATTTACCAAACTGTTTTCTATAACAAAAATACCATGAAAGACTACTTCTAGAAAATAAAGTCTATTACTCCTAACTAGGTATGAGAACAGTTTAATAGCTGGCTGTTTTAGTATTATTTCAGTGCACCTGTAAGATAAAGAGTAAAGGTCTTTAACTACATTCTTTATAAGACAACTATTGCTTTGTGTTGGTGAAGACTGAATTTGGATCATTAATAAAAGCTCTGTGAAAATGTAGAAGGTAGCATATGGATTCAATAAAATATGTTTTTTTGTAATTTCTAATAAGTTTGGATACTTTTTATGCTATCCAGGTTTTTACCATGTGTACTCCCTGAAAGAGTTGTGTGTGCTTTTTAAAGTTCCGTTTAAGGAAGCTTATTATTCATAGATTTCACAGCACTAAATAAACTGAAAACTTTAAAATGCAAATATTCATGTGTCCACCTCAAATTAATATGATCTGCCCAACAAATCCATTTATTTTGCTAATCAATGGATGGGAAAATTTCACACTTTTTAAAAAATCGATGTAACTTTTTATAAAAAATTTTTAAGTATTCCTCAGCAAATTCAGGCTGTGTTGGATTCCATTTAGGACAAAAAAAAACAAACAAACAAACAAACAAAAAAAACCAGGTACTCTAAATCTATAAACAGGATGCTTTTTAAAAATCAGAGTAATTATTCTCGCACCTATACGTGATTAAACATGTATTGTGGGTGAGTCCAGTGACTTTTCCTCCTAGTCTAATATGAAATAGCAGGTCAGATCATCTTATCAAATTGCCAGGATATCTTCTGATAAAGAACCAATCTGCCTGGGAGTTTCAAATCTGAAAAAGCAAATCATAGTTTACTGGAGTAAACTGCTATTTAAAAATAAAAGAGAAAGGAAAAAAAAAAGAATTTGTTTCCTAGTTCCAGAACTGACAACTAGAGCCTAAATAAAGGGTAAATATGACCTCAAATTTATAACCGCCCTGAACGCAGAACATCAACCGCGACAGCTGTGGCATCAGTGGCGACAGTAATTTTCTCCGTGGCATTCAACCAGAGGGCAGTTGGACTGTGCACCGACTGCACTAGTGGTGGGTAGCCAAAGCTAGCCTCCAAAGTGAACCACGGTCTGGGGCCTGGTCCCGTTTGACCGAAAATGCTATCCAGAACCCCCGCCGAGCTGCAGGCCCTTCTTCCTGATTGAGCTAGAGGTGGGTGAAGACAGGGTCTGGGGTGGGGAGGGGCGTCCACGCCAGCTTGCCCTTTACCTGCCGGCCTTGGTGATGATCATCTCAGTGCCTATCTCATGAAAGCGCTTCCAGAGCTCGGCTCCCTGCAGATCCACCCGCGGGGCCTGCGGCGAGGGCAGAGGGGTCCCGGGCCGGGCCAGGGAGGGCGCAGGGGACCCCTTCGGGGAGCCTCCCGGTGACGCCAGAGGGGAAGCTCCCTGCTGGAAGCCGTCCTCACAGCCGCCTGGACAGCAAAGGACAGAGAGAGGGAACTGGTGAGGGAAACAGAGGGGAAGCCAGACGGGCCCACCGGGTGGCCGAGAAGAGGAAAACGACCAGGAGAAAAGGGGAAGCTTTGGTGCCATCAGGTCCTCCTAAAGAACAAGCCAATCGCTAGACACTGACATTCTGCCTGTCGAAGGGGCGCATTCAGAGCTCCAGTGTGGCCTGCTTTGTCCCCAAGTCCCGAGCCCGGGAGAGGCGCGCGGGCAGCGTCCACCCCACCCGCTGGGCCTCCGCAGGGCCAAGGCCCCAGCAGAAAAGGTTTCACACCGCCGCCAGGGTCTGGGACGCTTCCCCGACGGAGTCAGAGGAGCTCCCCCGTCCAGAGTCCCCAGTGCAAACTCCGACGCAACCTGCGCCTCGAAGCGCACGCAGCAAAAGCGCCCGGACTCTGGTCCCAAGAGCCTGGGCCTCCTTAAGCCATAAGCATCTGCGGCGCCTCGTTCTGGGCCTCCTTTTGGGCCGGGCCGGAGGCATCTTCTAGAAGGCTCTTCAGACCCCGCTTTCGCCAAACTCCCGGCCGCCCTGCGCTTCCAGCCCAGCAGAGAAAAGTGTGAAAAGCAAGCCCGCGGTCGCCGTCGGCCTTGGCAGAGAAATCAAGAGGAGAAGGGAAGGGAACCGCTCAACTACCCTCCGGGAAACCAAGTTTCCAAATACGCCGCCCTCTTCCTGGTTTGCACAAACGGTTTAGGGCATTCGTTCCGGTTTCAGGGTGGGTATGCCTTCGCTCCCCTCCTCCCCGCCCTGTGCTTTTAAAAGTTAGGAAACAAAAAAGAGCACCCATTGGCTGGAACCCCAAGGGAGGCAGATGCAGGAAGCACAGAGCTGCACCGCTAGGCGCAGCAAACAGCCGCCGCCGAAGGCGCGGGTCGCCGAGTGGGCGGCGGCCGCCCGCGAGGCGAGGCTGGAAGCAGCATCTGAACCGTCTGGAGGGTGACCAGGTTGCGCGGCGAGCTTTGCGACTGACACGGCCAATGCGCTAGTGGCTGAGTGGCCTTGGCCACGTAGGGACGCGGCGCGCACACACACCCACAGACTTGCAGAAGTTCAGGTTCGCGCCGGAGAGAAGTTATAGGCAGGAAGGGGCCCACTCACCCGCGACTCCGCGCTCCAGGTCTGCGCCACTCCGAGCCGGCCCAGACACCTCCCCAGCCGGCGGCGGGAGCGCAGCGCTTTCGTCTCCTTCAGAAGAACCCTTTTCGCCCGCGCCGCCGCCGCGGCTGCAGCCTCCGTCGTCCACGGCCCCCGCCGCTTCTTCGGCGCCCAGTTTTCGCCGCTTCTTCTGAAGCTGTTGCTGCTTCTCGGCGCCGATCAGCGCCTCCACCGAGAAAGCGTGCGCCTTGAGGCTTAGCATGCTGCACGGCGAGCCCCTTCGCTTCTCGGCCATCCCCCCCGCCCCGCGCCCGCCCGCCCCTCTCTCATATACACTCACGCGGGCACACGCGCGCTCTCGCTCTTCCCCCACCAAAATCTAAAAGGCTCTCGGGGCCTCCCGAGATCTGCCCCCTTCCCCACCGCGGGCAAAAAACAGATTTGGCGTTTCCGCTTTCTCGCTTGTGTTGGGATCCGAGGAACCGGCGACGCGCCGGCCAAGTCTGCTTCCCTGGGTCTCTCTCGCGCGCTCTCACTGATGCACTCCTTTGCTCCCACCCCTTCCACCTCCTCCTGCTGCTCCGAGGTCTGCCTCAACTGATGCGCCAGAGAGGACTAACATGGGTAAAAAACACTCTGTGGACACAAATTAGGGATTGTAATTGAAATTTGTTGCCTTGATCTGTCAGCACTTCCAGGCAGGAGAGCGGTGAGAAGAACTTGCTCATTAGTGTCAATAAAGCTGAGGGGGCGGAGCCCGGGACCCTGTCCATCACTCAGACGGCCGGCAAATCAGGAGGCGCCGACTCCGCGCAGCCCGCGCCCACTTCCTTACAAGGTAGCGAAAAACCAGGAGTGAAAAGCGCCGCCGTCTGGCTTGGATGTGCCAACCACACGGACGCTGAACTCTGTCTCTCTGACGTCCGTAGCTGAGTCCAGCCCCGTAGTCTCCAGCTTTCCTCACCAGGACCTGGAAAGGCGGAAGCTCCCGGGCTTTAAACTAGACGTTCAACAAGTTAGAATATCAAGAATCTTTCAAGGTTCCGTAAATTGCCGTCCCACTTCCGTATCACTTAATGTTGCTACAACTCAGAATATTGGGAAGCTGGGAAGAATTCGCAGGCCCCTCCTTTCTCATTTAAATGTTCCTGCACTCAGTCTGCGCCAGATATGGCTTAGGCTTATTTAAATTTTACTCCGCATTTTTTTTCTTAGGGGATATCAGGTTAAGAAATATGTAAATTCTTTAGGAGTGCAAAATGTTATGTTAACGCTCAGTACCTCATATTAATGTCAGAAAAAGCACGCCCTGTCCGCAGCCATCCTTTTCTTTCTAAGAGTGGTAGTTATTTTAAAACGTAGGTCATGGGATTTTCATTCTGTATGTCTTTAACGATATGGACAACTTTAAAACCCCTTAAAACTTCGCGAAATGAAATAAGTATGAAGATGCAATAAAATTCCCCATTTGAAAAACTTCTCTGTGATTTAAGTAACTTTATATTTGTCCTACTTTTGACAATTTACAATCGTTACTTCAGGCTTTTAAGGAGTCCATTGATTTATTTAAAACAAATTTAATAAAATCAGTGCTTTTTAGTTAAATGACACAAAACATATACATGTACAATTTGTTTTGTGGTTTCAACTCGACTTTTTGTTGGGATTAACAAAAATGTATATATGTTTGGTATAAATAGAGCAAATCTCTTGTGGAATAAAATTAATCGTGCATATTACTCCATCTTTTGTATAAAATACACGGCAGGCCTGGCGCGGTGGCTCACGCCTGTATTCCCAGCACTTTGAGAGGTCTACGCGGGCGGATCACGAGGTCAAGAGATCGAGACCATTCTGCCCAACATGGTGAAACCCCGTCTCTACAATACAAATAAATACAAAATAAATAAATAAATAAATAAATACAAAAAGTAGCTGGGCGTGGTGGTGCACACCTGTAGTCCCAGCTACTCGGGAGGCTGAGGCAGGAGAATCGCTTCAACTCGGGAGGCGGAGGTTGCAGTGAGCCCAGATCGCGCTACTGCACTCCAGCCTGGCGACGGAGCAAGACTCCGTCTCTGTCTCCGTCTCTCTCTCTCTCTCTCTATGACATATATATGAATGACATACATATGACATATATGAATGACATATATATGACATATATGAATGACATATATATGACATATATGACATATGTGTATATATATGACAAAGGATTTTTTTCCTCTCCCTCGTCCCTCGTTTAATTCAATCTCCGCAACCGTTGGCTGCCTTTTTATCTCTGACTTCTCTGGAAGCTTTCAGTAGAGTAGCATTTGGGGGTAGATTCGCCACTGAGACTGATCCTTTTATTGTAGAAGAGAACGCGCGGTTCCTGGAGGCCGGACACCACAGCGGGAGCAGGAACCTGGCAGGCGATGAGCAGAGGCACGAGCAAGCCTTCCAGCCAAACCTGGCAGCCTTGAGGTCAAAAATGATTTTCTAATATCCTTGCGGAGGAAGCCTCTTTTAGACGCCTGAGAAACAAACTCAATTGGGAGGAGGTGTTTTGCATTTTACAAAATGAAGGCTTTGCGACCGGTTTAGAGCTGTGTGGTCCCCAGTGGGTCTCCAAGCTCCGGGGTACCCTAGGTCGGTATTACATCCTTAAAAAGAAGCGCAAATCCCATTTCTGAAGCTTAGCCTAAGGCAGGCGCCGGCGGGGAGAGCTGAGAGGCCGCCTGGAGAGTTTGGGCCGGGAGTGGGAGTGGGACAAGGCGGGAGCTAACTTAGCAGGAGTAGACGCCCGAAGAAGTTCCGTTCAGCTAAGGTGCCCCGCCCCAATCCCAGGCTCTCGGGGACCCCAAGAAGGGAGCGACCCGGTGCTTCTCAGAGCGGTCCTTACAGCTTTGGAGACTCGTAGACGCTGCTGCCTAGGGGTGTAGTCGTCGGAGCCCTCAGGCCTGCTGGGGCTCAGCAGGGATAGTGGGATCACCTACCCTGGGAGAAACTGCCAGGGACAAACACTGTTTGCTGACGCAAAGCCTGTTCCGCAAAGGAGTTCTCCCTGTATATGTCCTGCAGCTCAAACTGATTTAGAAAAGGATACACAGGCCTGCAAGGCGCTCTCAGGATCATACAGCCTCACGCCCTCTTTTCCTCTGCCAGTTCTTTATGTCTTTCGCCTTCACCCTTGGCAGCAGACCCCAGAAGGCGCGGACACCCGGGGACTGGTGTCCGCATAGCAGAAAGGCTGGAAAGCAGAGTCCGTCGACATCCACGATGTTTCTAGAACGTGGCCCTTAGAAATAATTCAAGTGTGAGTAGGGCGCCGAGGACAGGACAAGGCGATTGTGCCCTAGTCCTGGTACTGGCTAAGGAGAATCATAGCAGCAGAGCCGCACCACTGCTGCCGCCGCCTCCAACTTGCTTTAAGTTCGGCTCAGGCTACTGGATTGAGCAGGACCAGCTAACCCAGGTCCCGAGGGGCAATGTGTCACAGACTGCAGCCCACTCCAACCTCGGCTCCTGGAGAAGGGGCGTCGAATCTCTCTTGGGCATGGGAGGGAAAGACATTCCGAGTTGGCTGGGCGGAGTGGCAGCCTTGAGAGTGACGAGTGACAGCAAAGCCTCGTCCTAGCAAGGACTTTTACCAACAGCGCAGCATGCCCTTGCGAGGACAGCGCCAGGCCCTCGCACTTTGCAAGTCAAGAGAGCAAAGAAAGCGGGGACAGGGCGCGTAATCGCAATGTCCGGTCGCGCGTGTGCACGTGTCTGTGTGTGCATGTGTGCGTGAGCATGTGCACCTGCTCAAGTGTAAATGTGTCTGTTGGCAGTTGGGGTCTAAGTACCTGAGAATGTGTGTCTTCTGTTGCTTTAGGAGATTAAAATGTCTTTTCCCAGTATTGAACTACATTGAGGAAACAAAACTGAAATAAACTGTCAGGCCTCTCTCAAGACCCGCCGGATTCTATGTTAAATAAAAGTCAGCCAGAGGAGAATACTGTCAGAATGAATCAGTCTTAGAGACTTGGGGATAGAGGGAAGGGCAAAAGATCCTTGAGCTCCCAGATCTGGGACAACGATATACAGTGGAATCCATGTCCTGCCAGACAGCAACACTAACTGGTGGGAGGGGGCGTGCAGGGGCGGGAGATGGACTTTTAAAAAGCATATCCGGTCTATTCTTTATTTTTCTTGGTGCAGTTTAAAATTGGACAGTTCCGAAATAGTGCTTTTTTGTTGTTGTTGTTTTAAACTCATTATCTGTCGGCTTCCACTCTGCTTTTTAGCCTGGAGCCTGTTTACATAGCATTGATACATGGCCAGTTGTGTATAGTTTGTTATTTCATCTTACCTGATTTATAAGATACTTACATTTTATTTATAAACAATTGTTTCTTTTTTAAGTTATAATTGTTAAAGCTCTATGCGTCCGGTCTTCATTCTTTCGAAAGACTGTATTTTTTTCTTTTACACTTGACAATCGCTGTATTTAACCCCTATATTTGATTTCTCAGACTCGATAAGGTAAGCCCTCAGTCTGTTCAGACAAGATTCTGTTCTTTGCCTCTGATCTCAGGGCACATCAAATGGTCTCCGAGTCTCCAAATAATCCGGACCCAGACTTCTTTGCCACACATAGAGAAGTTTATTATTAGTAAAAGATTAAGTGAGCTAGAAGCAGAAATGGGAGGGAGAATAGGGGTGGGCAAGGGCCAAATCCAAACACCAAGAGGGGTACTTATTTGGTTGCGTTCCTCTATAGTTTTATCTGGGAAGGAGCCATAGCCTAATTGGAGACCGTGAACATCAGCCTCCGCTCTGAGTCACCAGGCAGCGCCGCACAAATGGGCTAGGGCTTCCCCTTTCCGCGATTCCTGTCCCTACTCTTTCCCACTCTCTTTCTTCTCTGCACACACTCTTCTTCTCGCCTCTCCTTCTGATCTGGGTTAATGAAAGTATTTTAACTTGTACAAGTTTATAAAGGCTACGGGAGTAAATTCAGGCGTCCCAGGGCTCAACAACTGCACTTCTGCGGATTTCTCTGCCGGGTCTGGTGCTGCAGATGCAAACCCAGGCCCCCGTGAAGAAAGCGATCCGGAGCTGCAATTCCTCCCTGCTCACTCCTGTGGCTGACTTGCACACACAGACATCGCCTCCCCACTTGTTGGCAACTGTTTTCCATTCTTCTCCCAACAATTCGTCCTTCTCAATTCCGATTAGCTGAGACTGAGGCCCTCTACAAATGACCTGTGCAGCCCACGGAACAACTCCGCAGTTCTCAGGTAGAAGAATCAGAATCAGGTCTGAGCCCGCGGAGTTTCTCTTTAAGCGCTGATTTTTAAAAATCAATGATCATTTCTTATTGGGGCTCCACGGAGGTGCTCGGTTTCTGGAGTGTCAAATGAGAGTATACTCCCAGGGTAAGCTTGTCTTCATTCCTCTCTCCCTCCACCCCCCAGTTTTCCAGCTTGGAGAAAGGAAGGGGAGAAGGGGTCTTCTGGTCCACCAAGTCGAGGGACATTGAGGAAGTAATGAATCTGTGATGCGTCCAGAAGAAAATTCACCCTCTGGGAAAATGAGCTTCCGTATTCATGCATGGTGTATCTCCAGCAGTATCTGCTCTACCTCCAAACAACATTGCAATTATTTTTTTTCACCCCGTGGGTGAAAAACCGCTGCCCTATCTCCCTGATTTATTGACTCACACTCCTCCCACAAAACTACAGTGTTGAGGGATCAGTAACAGAAATGTTCAAGAAAGCCACACTTGTCTTTATCACTAATATGTGACATGTAAGATGGCTTGAAAGAGGTACTGAAATTAACACCCAGATGTAAATGAATACCCGAAGATGCCTCGCTGTACATTGCTAATACCAACATTGCAACAGATCAATTTGGACATAAAGCAAACTATTCAATAGGGAAGCTAACTAATATTCTCTGATTAGTTATAATGAGCATTTTAATAGTCTATGCTATATAAAAACATGTTTAAATTGATATTTAAAATACACAGCTTCCTATTCTTTGAATTAAATATTTAATGTTATTTTTCCTTATAGACAAAATGTTACCTTGAGTCTGCTGGTTTTACAAAATGAATTGAAAATGGAAATAAATGTTCCCGTTTAGGCCCCATTTAAGAGTCACTAGATTTAGTGTTTAGCTTTTAATAAAAATTATTGCACCCTCTAATTGGCTGTAAATTAGGTCCTATTCTCATATTTTACATCTGTAGATACCGACAGTTCTTAAACAGTGGAAATTTCATGCACATTCATATAATCTGCTGAAAGTATAAACAATGAAAAACGTGGCTGGAATTTATTCACATTTTTGTACTGACAGATGAGGCATTTCAGTTTCAGCTGAATGAAAGGATTTTTAATGGATTAATTTAAAGCCAGCACTGGAATTATGCAAAAAGAAATATGCTATTGAAAAATTAAAAAATAGTATTAGCATTAGGAATGAACCCTGCATTTAAACACATGAGCAAAAGTTTGACAAGAAGTTATGACTTTTCAGCATGACTTTTGGTTTGGTTTTGTCTTCACTTTAAATTGTGTAAACTCTTCTGTCCTTTAAAAAGTGTATCATAAACAATTAAGAAAAAATGAAAAAAATGAAAGAGCATAGGGTTTTTTCCCACTTCAATATAGAATTCTTAAAATTTATTTCAAATACAATAATCATACTGGAATATATTTCCAAGCTGAATTTTCAGAAATAGTCAAATGAGAATCCTCAAGTAAAAGGCTAAAGAGTAGTCATAACGAGAGGAACTCTACCAAAACACTTACATGTTTTGGAATTTCCAAATTCAGTCACATGAAAAAAAGGGAATGAAAACAACAAAAAAAAACTATCGCAGGCCATGCATAACAGGTGATGTAAATTTAGAATAACTAGCATTTCTAGAAAGTCTTGTGCTTTTTAATGTTCACCTCTAGTCTTCAGTGTGGGTTCCTTCTCAAATTACATAAAATGTACTTTAAGAAGCACTCACTACCTGCTACAGATGTCCAGGAAAACTGAATTATGGAAGTCGGAAACATATGGCAGTTGCCTATTGCACAAGGAAGGTACATATGAAAGTTATAAATTTCTTTAAGTCAGCATTGTAAACGCATTTTATAGGGTTCACAGTATGTATTGCATCTGTAGATTTAATTTTTGAAATATATGTTTTTTGAGATATTAGTGGTTTGAGATTCTAAGATAAAGAACTCATCTTGTTGTATTTTAAAAAATCAAGAAAAAAACCCTAACAAATAAAAATAAATATGTGGAGTGGCAAACATTTTTCTTTTGTTTCTCAGCTTGTTATATTGAAAAGGACATCAGGCCATCTATTGGCAAATAATTACTCACAACACGGGAGGTACCCGTCAGCAGGGCGTGCTGTATATTGAGTTCCCTATACAAAGAAGCACATATATCAACTGAGGAAAGCCAGCTTGGGGCTGATATAAAAACCATCAGATTAAGATCTGGACCATGCAAATGTCAAAAACACACCAATTAAACTTACTTTTGAGAAAAAATCCCAAGTGCTTGCTGATTTATTTTCCATCAAAATATTCAATTTAATTATTTCATTTAACACGTTTGAAACCACATTTTGATTGCAATAATAATGTAATACTACATATTCAGTATTATTAGTGGATATCAAGTACTATCAACTACCAAGACATCTTCCCTTCACCTTCAAAGTGATTAAAAAATAATCACTCTAATTTTCTACCTGTAGCACCCTGTTATCTTTAAATTTACATTTAGTTTTGTAGATTTTAAGAGTCAGAGCTCTCTTGTTTCAGTTTATTTGGAGAAATGTTTGAAGCAAGTTATCTAAATGGTCTTGGTCAAAAATGGGTTCAAACAAATACCCTGAAAGTAGGCAGGTGCCTACAGGTAAGTTCGCTGTGAGTTCGCTTCAAGAAAACCATCTTTAGATTTCCATCGTGGAGGCATAGGGAAACACGCAAGATTGGTCTCCACTTTATTGTAGAAGAATGAAATGGATTTGCGGGGAGAATAATGTAAAATTACAGCAGATGTTCCCTACCCAGGCAGAAGTTTTATTTGGTTGTGTTTTGAATTTCCCCTTTGCGATCAATCGAGTGGTCGCCAGTATTGGTTTTCTCTTCTTTCCCAGTTCCTGCCTTGCCCAGGGCTCCCCCTGGCCAGGCTTTGGATCACTCGGTCTCTGTGAGACAGTGAGGAATCGAGCGTTTCATATTATGGGTTTCCAGAAAGATGAGGGAGACGAATGAGGCGCAGAAAAACCTATCAGCTTCTTTTCCATCTGCCTACGGAAAGGTGGAAACAAGGAGAGCGCTGCAGAAATTTCTGATATTTTTATGTTCCAAGTTTTTGTTGCTTCTTGAGCTCGTGTCCGGCCCTGTCCAGGCCATTCCACGTCCCCTTGTTTCCACTTAAAATTAGAACTTTGTAAGGGGGCCCCAACCTGACTCCATCCGAGAGTAAGCTTAGTTCGGGATTATTAATTTTTTACGTAGCATTTATTACTTGATATTATTTAATAACAAAACTCTCAATAAAGTAAAAAGAAAGAAGTCAGTCCAGTTTCCGGGGACACCCTAAAATCCCTGGGGGCGGTTCCCACTGGTAAAATACTAAGGAATTCGTATTTCCGATGAAGTTCCACACCTGAAATTAAAATCCAGTCTGGGTTTCTGAAGCTCATATTGTTTTGGGCAATATCTGCGTTTTCTTTCATTTAGTTTTCGTTCTTTCTGGTTTTGGTCCTTTTTTTTTTTTTTTACATTGCCGAAGACAATCTGATTTACAGTTTGACTGAGAGTTGCATTTCTGTTTAGAAGGTGAAACGTCTAAATCGCTTAGCCAAATTATTCCCCGACGGCTCCAATATTGTGCCAGAGTCCCAGAGTCAGTTATTTTTATGTCTGACTGTATTTCACATGTGCAGGGTGATAAATAAAATCCGTCTCAAGCTACAAACTATCTCAGTGTGATGAGGTACAATCGACAAAAATTAACCCAGCCAAAGTATTGGGGTTCAAGCGAGCGACTGGACCATAAATCAGCGTCGCGGTGGCGTCGGGAAGCTGAGCGTTCGGAGGCGCACTCAGCTGCCTCTGGGTTCGCCCAGTCCGAGAGAGCGGGGCTCCGCCGCGGGAGCCCGGGCAGGAATCGGACTTCGCCAGGGGTTCGGAGTCTTCTGGGGAAAGGGCGTGTTGGGAGAGAAAGGCAAGCCCACGCAGGAGCGACCGCCTAATTAATTCATCATCGAGAATTCTCCAGTTGGGGGTGTGTGTGTGTGTGTGTGTGTGTGTGTGTGTGTGTAAAATCAAAAAAGACTTGGGAGCCAAACTTGGGTGGGGAGCACTGAGGAAGGCGAAACAATTCCCAACTTCTCTGGATCCCAGAGGAGTCCCTCTGATTGCTTAAGTCACTAGAAAAGGACATTCGTCTCAGCGATTAACAATGATACCCTTTTTAAGAGAGCTCAAAGAAGGCGCCTAGGGAAGCTCTACAACCCGGCTTCTTGGAGTTCTGAGGCCGCCTGCGCATTCACTTTCCAGTGTAAGCCCCCGCTCCGGAATCCGGGCCCCAGCCCAGCCCGCGCCCCCTTCCCTGGAAAGACCTGGCCGGCCGCGCCCCCGAACCCCTGAGGCGTGGGTGTCAGGCTAAGCAGGGCTCGTCCGACCGGTCGCTTCCAGCTCTCTCCACCTGTTGGAAAGCCCAGGCCCAAGAGCCGCGCCAGCGGCGGCGGCACGTCACTCGGCGGCCACGGGGAGTCAGGGACCGCGGAATGCGGGTTTCTGTTGATAAGTGCAAAAGTACAGCCCTCTCCGTGCTAAGTGCACAGTAAGTGCGAAGAATAAATACATCATCTCCCGGGCGGCTGTCTCGAAAAGGCCTCTCAGCCCCCTGCGTTTCAGAGCCCGTCAAGGGTTATAGCTTAGTGCCGGCGACGGCGCCGCGCCTGCGCCTCCGAGCGCCGGCCGAGAAGGGCACGCAGCCACGGCCACCACACGCCACTAGCCCCGCAAGGCGCCCGACGCCTCTAAGGGGAACTCGTAATGCTCACCAAAAGCCTCAGAAACCCCGGAACCTATAAGACCGCACCACCGCGCAAACAGTGTCCCGGGCTGCGCTCCCGCACTGCACCGGCAGCCTATGAGGTGAGGCCAACCCGGAGACTGCGCGCGGCGGGCGTGCGTGCGTGCGCCCGCCAGCAGATTCGCCTCGGGCGGTAGGTGTGGAGTACCCGGGCAGCTCCGGCGGGAATGGTGTTGGGGAGAAGGAGCTGTCATTCATTGTCTTCTAGATATCTGAATAAAG
This sequence comes from Pongo pygmaeus, assembly GCF_028885625.2. Classification (NCBI taxonomy): domain Eukaryota; kingdom Metazoa; phylum Chordata; class Mammalia; order Primates; family Hominidae; genus Pongo; species Pongo pygmaeus. The sequence continues at coordinate 84,324,270 of NC_072378.2, forward strand.
AATTGCTTTTTAAAAATGGGTTCAGAGCCAAGTGAGTGAAAACTTAAAAGTCCCCGCGAGGAGCTCTAGTTCCCGGGCGGCGCGGCCCCGGCTTTCTCGTCGGTAGCGCTCTGGCCTTGGGCGCCCGCCGCTTTGGCTAGGTACAGTGGCGGCGTCCCGGGGAGCCTGGGCCTCCTTGCGGCTCCGAGCCTCCGCGGCGCCCGCCCCCCGACTCTCCGGTCCAGGCTGTCTCCGGGCCCGGCTGTCTCCGGTCCCTCACTGACTTCGCCAGCTGCACCACCCACCGCCTTCTCCCGCAGACGTAAACCCGAATACGCCCCGGCCTTGGGCCTCGGCCTCGCCCGGGCCGGCGGCCAGCCTGGCTCTACAGGATTCGGGGGCGGAGTAGGCCGGCAGAGCTCAGCTCGCGACGTGGATCCACATTTTTATTTCGTGACCCTGACCGCGTCCCGGCCATAACTTCCTCTGCGTTACAACGGGGATAATAATCCCCGGCCGGCCTGCCGGATGGTGGCGGGATAATATATCCCGGTGGGGGAAGGACCGGGCTTGGCAGAGACACTTAACTGTCCCACTGTGTGGCTGTTCACAATCCGCCCAGATTTAGGGGTGGGGTGGGGTGGGGAGTATTCGGGCCCCGGCCTGCGCCCCCTCTCCAGACCCCGCAGAAAGGGGTTCATGGGCAATTAGGTTCCGCTGGACTCCCCGGGCAGCGGGCGGGTGAGCGCCGCCGGGCACCGGGCGGGGGGCACGTGGCGCCCTCTGGGGACCGTCCGCCGCACTGCCTGGCGTCCTGCCTGGGGAGGCGCAGCCTAGCCCGGCACCTCCCGCCGCCTCAGGCTCGGAGGAACTCTGTACCTGGCTCCGCGCTGACCCCTCCACCTGGCTGAAGGCAGTAGCCCTGGGAGACTCTGGCACTCTGGGCCGGAGCAGGAGCTGTGCCCCATGGCATCCCAGACTGAAAGGGAAGCCCTGTCTGTTGCTCTTTGCTGCGGATTCGAGGGAGGCCGTCTCGAGTCGCTCAGAAGCGACCTAAAGAAGGCACTGGCCTCTGTGTGCCGAACCTCTGCGAGATAGACTCTAAGTCTGCCAACCGTATACAAAAATATGAAGCCATCTGGAAAAGCGAGCAACCACATGGATGGAGGGAAACAATTAAAAATAAAAGGTAATTAGGAGGAGGAACCTGAAAGGAATATTAACGTAAAGGTTTTTTGCGCTTGAGTGTGAGGTAACCCCAGATTTTATTTTATGAATGAAGAGGTCTGTCTAAACTTCAGAATTTTAATGGAACAAACGAACCAACTGACAAACAAAAATGCCAAGTATCCTCAAGCCCTGACCAGCTAAGGGATATTTCCCAGTCAAGTTCCCAAGACCCGTTACCGTTATCATCGATCCGTATAGTGGTTGATGAATGAGCAACTCCTCCACTGCATTTCCATTTAAAATCCCAGGAAACTCCACCTATAACTTTCTTTGACTTCTCTCATTAGTGAAGTTATTTTTGCCCCCTCTTTTTTTTTTTTTTTTTTGTTTAGAAAGGCACATTTCACAAGTTTATCAGTAAATCAACTGTTTCAAACTGCCCCCATCTTGAATGATAGCTGACCAAAAAAAAAAAAAAAAAAAAGCAAAGTAAAGGCATATAGGGTGGTGATCTAAAGTGCTTACGGACTCTCAGTTGCATGGTTATTTCTAAGACTTCATTTTTTACAAAATGAAACATTTTGGGGCAGTTACAATTACATTAGTACATGTTGTGGAAATAAGCTTGCATTTAGGGAAAAATTATTAGAAACAGCTGTGATGTTAATGATTCAAAACCCGAAGTACTCAGTATGCTCAGTATCTACTTTTCATCATATTTTTTTGTGTGCATCCACATAATGCATACTCTCTGTGTGTAATACAAGACACTTGTTTAATAAAGCAAACGATTGTCTGTGTCAGGGAGATTTGGTCCTCTCTCCCTCTCCCAATCCATGTGCAGAACAGATCAAAGACCCGAATTACCTCTGTCTTTCCAAAGGCAACCAGATGGTGTCTTGATTTTTCTTCAGAATTTTTTTAGCAATAGAATTCAAAGGATTAAAGAATCTGTGTGATGCTACAGATGAAAGCCCTACCCAGGTAAATTACTTTTCTTTTTAATGTCATGCATACCTTACCTTATTCCACTAAGGTTTTGAGAAGTCTCTGGAGAATACATATAATAAATATGTAAATGGTGAGTAAATGAATAAAACCGAGTAAAACTGAAATCACAATCCAGAGTCAAGATTAGAAGAAAATAAGAACTCTGATATGCATGGAAAATACTAGATAGTTGTTAAAGAGGAATTTTAAATTTGTCTCAGAGTTTCCTAGCAGCAAAAGTAAAAAGCAAAACATGACCCTATCAAAAGACAAGAAGAAATCATATCAGTTACTTACAGAAAGCAATATATTCCCTAAGGTGGTGGTGATGATGATGATGATGATGATGATGACGACGATATGATATTTGCTGCAGTAGCAATAGTATGTTTAACATGCTGCTCTGTTTGGGAAACCAACTGTCCCTGCCTCACCTCAACATACACAGCTGTTCTTCCTGGGCTATTTTTACTTTGTCACATATAGATTAAAGCTGCTTCTCTATAGAGAGGCAGTTTGCTGTCTGAATTTTGGAATCAGACAGACCTGGATTGAGTGCCAACTTCCTGCTCTGCTGTAACCCTTGGCAAGGCACTTCATCTCTCTCTCTCTCTCACTCTCTCTCTCTGAGACCCCGTATTTTTATTAAAATGGAGAAAATCTATGCTATTAGCTGAAAGAGAGACTATTCTATAGCCTGACATGTCAGAAACTTTTTATAAGTATTAGGCTATTATTGTTGTTTTAATTGTCATCAATGTACCACAAATGTTCGTTTCCTTCCTCCTTTTCCACAATTTCATAGCATTCAAGGGTACTTCTTCTTTTGGTCCTCAGAGCAAAGGAGAATGCTAAAATTTGAGCTCCAAGACCTGTCAGTACAGATGAGCAAGATCTCTGAGCTCCCTCACCCTCCCTGCTTGTCTGTAGTGGTTAAAGAGTGGAGCCAGTTTCTGGGAGAGAGCAGTGAGTGCTGGTAAGATGTGCATTAGATCAGCAAGTACAGTAGTGGGCCAGTCCCTGACTGCTCTCTGTAGCAGCCCCACTCCTAGTCACCCGTGGGGATGGCAGCTGGCTGAATCACCTTAATATTGGGATAAGTCATGGCATGAATTAGTTCCAAAAGGAAGTAAGTATATCCAAAAGAAGGTAAAGAATATTATTTTGGAGTGGGAGGTTTTGCATGTCACTACAGAAAGTCAATATTCTTTTAAAGTATTCAGTACTGGGGATTTGGGGGAGCCTAAAAAAGGTCACACTCTCTTCCCCCAGTCCTTCCTCATCCTGCCACTTCCTGTGTAGTGCTTTTAAACTGAGTACTTGCTAAGACCCAGCAGTGGTGCCAGGTTTTATGGAGATGAGTTCTGTGTTCTGGGTCTATCACCTAAGACTATCCAGGCAATTGGCCTCTAGAGAGGTCTTCTGTTTTTGTTCCTCTTCTGTCTTCCATTCTTTCACCTGCTAAGCATCCACTAAACTCTTACCCTTCTCTTTCTGCAAAAACTTGTGGGTTGATAATAGATTAACTATCAATCCAGTGTATCTAAGACTCTATATTATATTTCCCAAGGTTAGCTGTATCTTAGAAAAGTATGGAGAAGTATATGTGCATATTTGATGTATTCTAGTAGATTGTAAGCTTCCTAAGGTCAGAGATGTCATGATGTTTATGTACTGATTGGCCAAATCTAGAACAGCAGATAATTTGTTTCAGCTTGATGCAGCCCCATGACTAAACTTCCAAGAAGCCACATGACATAGCAGGGAGGACAAGGACTTGGAGTCAGAAGAGGGTGCCCAAGGCTTGTTGGCTCTGTCACTGGCTCTATGAATTTGAGTAACTACTCAACATCCTGAGCTTCTACCTGAAGTATTTAGACAAGATCATCCCGATGGTGACACATAGCACCAACATTTTATCGTCCTGAATCAACTTTATAGCTGAGAGTGACTTCATCTTTCTCTGAATTAACTGCCATGGCATTTTCTGTCTTCCTCTTTTAAGGGATATAGCACTCCTACCTTGTATTATAGTGATTGCAGACTATTTCTTATCTTCTCTGTTAGGCATAAGCCCCATGAGTTCAGGACAGGTGTCGACATCAGTGTTTCCAAAAGAGCTAGCCCTGTGTTTTGTACAACTGTGTTCAATAAGTAGTTTTGAGTGAATAAAATCTGACTCTTTATTTATAACATACACTAATTTGATATAAAAAGAGGGCAATGGCTGGGCACAGTGGCTGTCACCTGTAATCCCAGCACTTTGAGAGCCTGAGGCCAGGAAGATTGCTTGAGCCCAGGAGTTGGAGATCAGCCTGGGCTACATAGTGAGACCCTGTCTCTGTTTTTTCAAAAAATAGCTGGTTGTGGTGGCATGCATTTGTAGTTTCAACTACTCGGAAGGCTGAGGTGGGAGGATCGCTTGAGCCGAGGAAGTTGAGGCTGCAGTGAATCATGATTGCACCAATGCACTTCATCCTGCATGACAGAGAAAGACCCTGCTTCAAAAAAATAAAAATAATTAGAGAGCAAGCTAACACTCTCCCATTGTTCGGCAGAGACAGCTAGACTTTGGGGGCACTGGTACACATAGGCTCCTTCTCTGTCAAGTATTACTGTCTTGTCTTCATGTCAGCCAGGGTATATACAGTCATGCTTGTGCTTGTTATTTTTGTTTGAAGGGTACAGGCCGAATGGTCTAGAACAATTATTCACCTCTTTCCCTTAGCTAATGTATAGAATGTGGCAGAAAAGAAGGAGGCTTTATGATGGCAGAAATGAGAAAGACACATGGAGAGAAGTTTTTTCTCATCTGATGAAGATAGGCAGTGGGTATTGAGTTGTGTCTTCCTAGTCCCCAGTATGGGCAGACAGAGAGGCCTGCCTATTCGTGTGGCATGGTTTCCTTGGCCATATTTGCCAACTCTGTAAAACTCTCCCAGGGAAATGGAGATTTAAAAAAAAAGAAGTGAGAAGACAGCTCTACTCTGTTTGAAATATATGTCTCTAGATTCCTCTTCTGTAATGGATTCCAGAATAACCAGCAGACTGCTCTTTAGATCTTTAGAGTAATCCTGCTAAGAGAGTTTTTTTTTTTTTTTTTTTTTTTTTTTACTCCTTCTACCAGTGAGGTCTTTGGGACTGCAGCCCTGCCTCCGTCAGACCCTTATACTCACCTTAAACTGAAGTTCCCCCAAACAGCCTTTTATGCTGTAGCCAACCCAGAGCCTCAGCCTAGGCCAGCTGGCCCAGAATTCACACACTTTTTCCCTAGAATATTGGTGCTTCTGGAGCTTCTGCTGCTACTGCTGAATGCCACCAAGTGGCTGAACTTTGCTGTTGCCTCTGTTACTGATGCCATCTCCATGGTCAAACCAATTTCCCATTGCTGAGCCTGGGTACAAGCTTGGATCTTGCATGTTGGAGGCATTGCTAAAGTGGTCCAGTTTTTGCTGCCTTTCCCTCCTGCTCTGGGTTCTCCTGCTTCTCCCTTCCCAGCCCCATCCCCACACAGCAGTGAAAGTCCTTTTCAGTGAGCTAACGCACTCTGGCTATTCTTGCTGAAGATCTTTCCTTGACTGCCAGGTCCAAGGGTGTGGTGGGGTATGATGTGAAATAGTACTTCCTTTGTACCTCTCCTTGTAGCTGTAGGAATGTCCATGTATTGACACATGGAAGCTGATCTCTGTTCCCCTTCAGGCCAGTTAGGTTTCCTTGAGCTCAATTGGATGTATGTTTATTCCCATCCATGTATCATCTAAATCTTTATATGGTAGATTTTCAGTACATTTATCTTGTAAATCTTAGGATTATTTATTTTAGAAGCTATCAACATTCTAGCAGTTATTTATTAGTCATCAAAATTGATGCTAACCACAATATAACACAATCCCTGAATAACTGTGGAATAACTCAATAGTTTTCTTCTCACTTAAGAGCTGAGTGAATCAGGTGGCTCTTCTGCACATCCTTCTTTCAATTGGTGACTCAGGGACCCAGAAGTTAACTCCTTTTTGTGGCTATGCCATTTGGAACTTGACTTCCATGTTTGCAGTGGAAAGGGAGGAAAGAATATAGAGAAAGTGCACCTGTTCTTAATTACCTCAGCCTGGAAGTGACATTGTAACTTCTGTTCACATTCTACTGGCAAGACATCATCCCCAAAGCCCCATGTACCTGCAGAAGAATCTGGAGAAATGTAGCATTCTTTGTGCCCAGGAAAAAGGAAATAAAACAATTTGATGACTACCTAGCTTTCTGTCTGTCATAAGTTTTAAAGGGAAACTTTTCTCTTTTCTGTGCTGGAGAAACACCAAGGACAGTATGCCCCTGGACTCAAATGACAGAGAAAGTAGAATCTACTGTTGAATCAGGTGTAAAAACTAGGTGGAGTGCTATAGGCCTTTATTTGGCTTTGCACTTATGGAACTGATTCAAGGACAAAGTTCTCTTTGAGGTCGGGAGAAATATATTTCATGGAATTCAAACAAGGTGCCCGCAGGAAGATGAGGATGTGAAGAACTAAGGGATACCCACTTATTGTGGTAACAGCCATATCAGTGTTAAAAGCCCCCAAGCCATTCTATTACAGATTTCCATAGTCTTTTTATTACCAAAGTAGTTCCCAGTGACTTGAAACTTGGGAAAGTTTTGCCAACAAGCTGTAGTGATATTCCAAAATCCAGGATTTGATCACCTCTTTTCTGGTCTTTTACTTTTAGTCCTAATACATGCTATCAGCACTCAACCTTCAAACTCTGTCTTGGTTAACACTTTATTTGTATCTTTAATGATTTAACAGATGTCAAATCTTGTTATTGATTTGACAAGGGCTGACATTGCGCTAACGTCTTTGCTCAGGTGTGGTTAATTTATGAGAGGATAACTGACCACTGATGTTATTTTCATGTGCTTTGATGGAAGTTTTAGTGTCCCAACTACCCTGTGGAAGGAGCTTTATACTTCTAAAGTGGTTGCAGTGTTCTTGTTAAGTTTTTTTTTTCCATTACAGTCTTGCATTTTACCTTCTCACCAAACAATATATTGTAATACCATTTAGGTTAGTTGGTTCAACACCAGTACCATCAAATTTTCCAGATGATAAGTACAGCAGAGAAGAAAACTAGAAATCTTTCTATTCTAGGAGAGAAAATGGACATTGCAAGCTAATCTGTATTGGGTCAAAGAGACTAGAAAAACATCTGTGTTGTCTGTTTTTAGAACAATTGCATTTATTGTTTAAAATAGCTTAACATTATTCTTATTTCTGAACTTGTATAGGAGTCTTAGAAGTCCTCCAGAATCTTATAAATTGCTTGATTGGCTAATGTTCACTGGCCGTATTGAAAGCACCTAAGGAAGCCTGTAGCCAAATAAAATAATTTAATGTAGATCCACCGAGTGACAGGAGATACATGTTACAAACTGTACTGACTACAGAGAAGATGTGGCCTTGGCCTTCAGGAGTTTATAGCCAAGTAAACTGTATGGTAAATAAAAAATCAATTAACTCTACTAATAAAGCAAGGAAAGCATAGTCAGAGGCAAACCAATGATAATACCTAAAGGAAATGTAGGTAAAAATATTTGGCTAATATTCTTTTAGGGAAAAATGTCAAAAAGTGTCCAAGTAGGAGTCAGGACAAAGCAAACCATAAGAATTGAGAGGTTGTTTCTGGTACAGATTCTTTCACTTACTACCTGTATGACTTTGGGTAAGTTCTTTAACTTTTATGAGCCTCCATTTCCTCAAATGAAAAATGAAGAGCATAATGTGGGCCCTGGCAAATGCATTAACTGACTGTGCAGGTTGGATGAGACTATATATTTGAAAGTGCTTTAGGATGGTAAAGTGCCACATAAAGTAAAGGCAAGCAGAGGCCTTACTTTTGTACTTCCTCATGTCATTCTCTCCTCTCTGCTTTCTCCTTTCCCCCCTCCACACATAAACTGCTGTGACCCTTCATTTCAGCACATGGAAGAAGCCAACAGGAAGCAACACATTTTAGGGAGGTGGGATGGGGGTGAGAATTTTTTGATATGCTATTTGGCATCCTGAATATATGTAAAAACAGTAATTTTGGTGAATAATTTTTCCATCAAACATTTGCTTCCATGCTGCTGAAAACATTTGCTTTGTGAATGAAGACATAATTTAACTATGAGAGGAGGTAGCCCTTGGTGGTGGTTCTAGATCAGTTGTCTGAAAATCAATTTGCCAAATTACCAATTGCAGGGTAACCATCCAGGAAATACATTTTACCAGAAAGAAGAGAGCTTTAAAAGGCTTCTCACTAGCAGAAGTAGAGGCAAGGATGGGGCATATGCCACTGGGAAAAGAGAAGGCTGTAAACTGTACTTAAAGGAAAGCTTGTCTGCTCATGTTTTAAGTGTTACATCCTGGAAAAGTGCTTCAGCATCTGAAATGTGAATCACATGGGAAATTGACATTGAACTGAACAGACCTATGAAATCATCTGTGAAAACTACTGATGTAGTTTCACTAAATCTACTACTGATTAGTTTCACTAAAACTAACATTTTGAAAAAAGTCAATAGCAATTCAGTGAATTAGTTATTTAACAACTTGGTCAGACCAGCTTTTTTCACGTGTGTGTTTGTATGTGTGTGTGTGTGTTACGGAAGGGGGAATACTGCAGGGGTGTCATTTAGGCGGTGGAAATTTTTAAAGCTGGGTAGGAGAGTCATAATTTTCTACAGTTTATGCAATTTGGGGAAGGATCTAGAATGGTGTTGAAGGTAAGAGATAGGAGTGGAGGCAAATGCTGGGGAATGTATCCCATAGAACTCAGGTGTGCGAGACCCATCCCAGGAGCACTGAAGTCTGGATATAAAGAAGCCAATCAGATTTCAGAAGTACCCACAGTAGGTTTAGAGCTCTGATGAGGAATGGCTATGGAACCCCCAGGTGGTCAGAGATGTGGATTGGTGGCATCAATGCCAGCATCTGAAGAGTTAAGAACCTGACTAATACTGGTCCAGAAGTCAGAAACCCCATGTTCTGGCCCCAGATCCTCCCTTAAATTGGCTTAGACCCATGCTTCTCAAACTCTCTGTCAAGGACTAATTTAAAAAATTTCCAATTCTTTTTGGACTGATACATGGTCCTAGTATACATGACTTACACACAGCTTGTGCCACATACGATTTACCGAGAGAATTAGATTACACTCAAATTGGTATGTACTCTATTCAACGAGGTAAGTATACTGATCATGAGCTTAGATGTTACAGAAATGTAAAATTTCTGTGAATTTTTAAGTGTTTATTCTCAACTTTTGATCTTACCTCTTTATGCACTAGTAACAAACCGTTTGTAGACTATCACTGGAGATGATCTCTAAGGTATTTTCTACTCTGACAGTAAAATGCTGATGTGGGAGGGGCATTTATCTTTCAAATACAGAAATGCTTCCTTTATGTATTGTTGGAGAGTGAGACTGAGACTGTGTATTAGGGAATTTCTCCGAGAATGGAAGCTTGAAACACTGGGTAAGAGGATGCTGATGGTCTTGCACCTTTTATTCCTCCTTCTTCCTTAGTATCAGAACCCGTAATCTTTAGCTGAATTCATAACTCCTGGAATAGAAATTACATTTCTCAGATTCCTTGCAGTTGCTGCAGTCATGCACTAAATTCTGGACAATAGGATGTAAGCAGAAGTGCTTTTTTCAGTGGGCTGGTTCAGGTTCTTGACTTCACCACACAAAATTTGAGAGCAAGTCCAAAGTGAAGTTTATTGCAAAGTGAAAATACACTCTGATAGTTTGGTCACAGCAGACTGTTCTAGAATAAGACAATACCATCTGGCACTGAGGAAACTTCCTTTATGGGAATCTTGCATGATTATTTATAAAGGGATGGGAATGGGCATTGTTGTTAAGCATATTGTGGGTGGTCTCCTGGATGTGCATGTGATATTGCTGTACATACTAGTACATATATGACATGTCTCATTAACATTTTAATTCTCCACCCAAGGGTGTGTTTTTTATTATTATAGTGAACATAGGTCAGCCCAAGGAGACTAATCATGGGTTTCTGTATTTGCGTGAATATGAGGATTTCCCTTCTGCTCTTTTACTCCCTTGTTGCAGGATGTTCTAGCCACAAACTCAGGGTGCAATTTGTTCACTGTTGAGCAGTTTGCTCTCTCCATCATTATGGCAAGTTTGTGCCCCTTTAAGGGAGGCTATGATCACCCTAAGCTACCTCAGTGTGACAACTTATGGGAAGCCTCCTGAAAGGAAAATAACTGGAAAGCGGACATAATTCCTTTATATGTTTAGCTGTCTCAGGAATGGAGGCCACGTAAAGCACAGCAACAAGATAGATGGAGCCTTGATGCCTTCCACCACAGCCCAGCGTATATGTGGGAAAGGTGAATTTAAAGCTACATTTAGAATTTTAAGTGTTTCATTTATGAATTTTGTCTTTGTGGGCACTTTGGAGTATTAAAGTGTTTCATTTGTTTATTTGGGTGTTTTTAAGCAGAGTAATGTTGTGACTTTAAATATTAAATCTTAAATATTAGGGAAGTAAGTCAGGCAGCACTGTGAAAGATATATTAGATGGAGAAAAGAATGGAAAAGCAGGTAGTAATATATTGCAGTCTATTATATACTACAGTCTACTACAGCATAGATGAGCACATGACACAAGGCATCGGCCGTGAGGAAGGGAGATGCATGTGAGACATGTTTTTACAGGAACAAAGAGACTTGGGTATTGGCCAGGTATGGGCGATAAAGGAAAGTGAGGAGTCAGATAGTTTCAATGTAGATGATGGTACTTTTAACTGATATTGGACTCAAAAAGCAAATAAAGTTTAGGGAGAAAGGTGATTTTAGTAACTTGGGGAATGCTGAGATAATGCCCATTAAACATGAAGGTTTAATGGTCATACAAATGTTTTGTAAATTTCTATAATCTGCTCCTGAGGGCATGTTTTTCTTTTTTCCCATAGTGTCCCAATAAATGGTGTTAATGACAAAATAATTTACGAATTGAAAGTTCTCAGGAGGAGATGGGACTTGGAAGTCAGTGATATATGTATAATGCTGTGAGAGCTGGTGAAATGAACAATCATGAGCAGAGGTAAAAAGAGAATTTAGGAACCTTAGGAAATCTCCTTTAGGAATAAAGAGGAAGACTAGGGAGAGGATGTTTCAGAAGGGGTGACCAGACAAAAATGTGTTCAAGAAAACAGAGTTTCAAGAATGAGATGTTGGTGAGTTATATTAAATGCCACCAAAGAGGCAAATTTCATAGAAACTAAGGTCAATGACTTTGGAATTAAGAGTTTGACAGTGATCATTGAGAGAGCAATTTCTATAGAGTGGTGATTCTTACACTTTAGAATCATCTGGAGGGCTTGTTTAACACAGAATACTGGACCACACCCACCCTCCATCCTCCTATTCTGATTCAGTAAGCCTGGGAAATTTGCATTGTTAACAAGTTACCAGGTAATCCTGCTGTTGCTGATCCAGGATAATACTTGAAGAATCACTGCTATAGAGCACCAAGGATAGAAAAGTTGTTGGACAAAAAAAAAAAAAAAAAAGAAGAAGGTAAGAAAAGCCCACTCAACTCACTAATTAAGACTTCATCACCTACTCGTGATGCAAGCAACAGAATAGATTTTCCTTAAATATTCAGAGCTGAAGAACTTTTGCCAAGACATACAACTTCTTTTAATTTCTGTTTTCTGTTCTGTATAAATAGGGGTAATAATAAAACTTGCCTCTACTCATTGCTCTTAAGAGTAAAAGAAATAATATTCCAGGGATATGATAGCATTCACTTCAGTGTTTGGTTCTCAAATAATTGTGGAATCTGAGCATATACATTATTTATCCAAAGATGAAATAGCCTTTACACAGATTAATGTATTTGGTTTTAATAACTGCCTATAGAAACTTTCTGCAGCCCTCCAAAAGGTGTCTTTATAATTAGCACTCTAATGCCATCTGTAAATTAAAAATTCAGCAAATACAAAAGGCATGATGACTGTTTTCAGAGACAATGGAATTTTATAGTACATGCCACAAAACGTTTTCCTTCTTTCTTTTTTAACGTGCTGTTTAAAAAATTCTGTCTCCTGAAATATTATCCTCTGGTATTTTAAATAAACATTTTAATTAATTGCTTATCATTTAGTTTGTTAATGTGATGAGTGAATATAAATCACTAAAACATGTTTGAGGAAAGACTATGAAAATCTATTTAATAAAAAAGTGAATGTTCGCTAAAGAATTTAACTGGATGCCAAAATAAACTGTCAATATTTTTCATTAAACAAAACAGTATATATTTAAAAACAAAACAGTATATATTTAAGTCATACTAGGTTTAAATAATTAAACTCCACAAGGATAGGTAAATAAACCAGGATTTTGAAAAGTTGAATTTAAATAATTTTAACAAATATTCTAATCCAGTAACTATCTTTAGCCAGGCAGTGGTTATTGAATGCGTTTTTTTGTTTGTTTGTTTGTTTTTGAGACGGAGTCTCACTCTGTCGCCCAGGCTGGAGTGCAGTGGCGCGATCTCGGTTCACTGCAAGCTCCGCCTCCCAGGTTCACGCTATTCTCCTGCCTCAGCCTCCTGAGTAGCTGGGACTACAGGAACCCACCACCATGCCTGGCTATTTTTTTTGTTGTTTTTTCAGTAGAGAGGCGGTTTCACTGTGTTAGCCATGATGGTCTCGATTTCCTGACCTCGTGAGCCACCCGCCTCTGCCTCCCAAAGTGCTGGGATTACAGACGTGAGCCACCGCGCCTGGCCTGAATGCTTTTTTTTATGGTTATAGAACAATAATATTTTAAAGTGTTCCTGAATTTTGAGAGAGGGAAAATATTATCTATGATAACATTGGTTTTATATAATTTTCTGAGGGTTTAAATTAGATAATATAAACAATACTTGGAACAGAGTACACATCGTAATAATAACAACAATAGTAAATATAATAGCTACTACTATTTTTGTCGGAAATTGCAGCCAAATCATTACTCTATTAGCCCAGTTTAATCACTAGTACATCACCATATAGTAGATATTATCCCTAGACTCATTTTATAGGTGAGGTAATTAAGCCTTAAAAAGTGAAGTAGCATCCTAAGCAACACAGCTAATATGTATCCAACACACCTAATTTTAATTCTAAGGGTTTAATTACAAAACATGCTGAAGTTAACCTGAATACAGAAAATATGTCTAAATGGAGATTGTGATCATGTGGAGAGTTACCAAAACATGCCAAATAAAATTCTACACATATTTTCCCACATTTTTGCAATTGCGAATTGTGCTGCTATAAATATGCATGTGCAAGTATCTTTTTCATATAAAGACTTCTTTTCCTCTGGGTAGATACCCAATAGTGGGATTGCTGGATCAAATGACAGTTCTGCTTTTAGGCCTTTAAGGAATCTCCACACCATTTTCCATAGTAGGCATACTAGTTTACATTCCCCCCAGCAGTGTAGAGGTGTTCCCTGTTCACATCCATGCCCATATCTATTATTTTTTGATTTTTTGATTATGGCCATTCTTGCAGGAGTAAGGTGGTATCACATTGTGGTTTTGATTTGCATTTCCCTTATCATTAGTAATGTTGAGTATTTTTCGTATGTTTGTTGGCCATTTGTGTATCTTCTTTTGAAGATGTCTATTTATGTCCTTAGCCCACTTTGTGATATGATTGTTTGATTTTTTTCTTGCTAATTTGTTTGAGTTCATTGTAGATTCTGGGTATTAGTCCCTTGTCACAACTGCAAAAATGTGGAATCAACCCAAATGCCCATCGATCAACAAGTGGATAAAGAAACTGTGTACATGTATATACGATGGAATACTACTCAGCCATAAAAAGGAATGAATTAATGGTATTCACAGCAACGTAGATGGGATTGGAGACTATTATTCTAAGTGAAGTAACTCAGGAATGGAAAACCAAGCATCATATATTCTCACTCATAAGTGGGACCTAAACTATGAGGAGACAAAGACATAAGAATGATACAGTAGACTTGGGGACTCATGGGGAAAGGGTGGGAAAAGGGGGAGGGATAAAAGACTACAAATAGGGTTCAGTGTACACTGCTTGGGTGATGGGTGCACCAAAATCTCACAAATCACCACTAAAGAACTTACTCATGTAGCCAAATACCACCTGTTCCCCAAAAAACGTATGGAAGTAAAAATAAAATTCTACACATATTTTTCAAATAATATTTCCGATAAAGGTCTTGTATTTAAAATACATAAAAAACTCTTACAACTGAATAATAAAAAGACAACCCAATTTAAAACTGGGCAAAAGATCTGAATAGACATTTCTCCAAAGAGTATATACAAATAGCCCATAATAACATGAAAAGATGTTTGACATCATTAGCCACTAGGAAAATGTAAATCAAAACTGCAATGACATTACACTTCACACCACTAGGATGGCTATGATAAAAAAGTCAGATAATAACAAGTACTAGTGAGGATGTGGTGAAATTGGAACTCTCATGCAATGCTAGTGGGAGTATAAAAGAGGGTGTGACCGTGTTAGAAAACAGTCTGGCAGTTCCTTAAATGATTAAACATAGAGTTGTCATATGAGTCCACAAGTCCACTTCTAAATATATACCCAAAAGAGATGAAAACATGTGTTCACCCAGAAACAAATGTAAAATTTACAGCAGTATTATTCATAATAGGCAAAGGGTAGAAACAACCCAAATACCAACTGATGAATGGATGCATAAATGTGATATATCCACACAATGGAATATTATTTGGCCATAAAAATGAATAAAGTACTGAGACATGCTACAACATTGATAAGACTTGAAAACCATTATGCTAAGAGAAAGGAGCCAGTCACAAAATACCATATATTACATGCTTCTATTCTTATGCAATGTCCAGAACAGGCATATCTATAGAAACAGAAAGCAGATTAGTAGTTACCTAGGGTTGGAAGAGGTTGAGGGAGGGTGGGGAGAGATGATAGCTAAGACATACAGGGTTTCTTCTTGGGGTGGTTAAAATGTTCTAAAATTGACTGTAATGATACTCACATGTATCTGTGAATATGTTAAAAACATTAAATTCACTTTAGATGAGTAAATTGTATGATATGTGAAATATATCTCAGTAAAACTGTTTTAAAAATAAAATGTGTGTGCATGCACGTGTGTGTGTGCACGCACACGTTGGGGCAGAGGGGTGTTTGTGTGCATACTTAAAAATATGATTAATGAAGAGGAATGGGTCCAGATGGTACCAGACACTTCATAGCAACATAATTAAAACATGAAATTGTGTTAACAAAATAGTTTTTTTACATATAAAGCGTGTTTTTAAGATTCTTAATTTTTCATTTTAAGGCATTATCTACTAACTTTCAACATTGGGTAGAGGGGAAATTAGTTCTCTCTCACACCTCTTCTTTCTCTCCATCATCACTCACTTGCAGACTTCTCATCTCCCCTCCTCTGAATATAGTTACATCACAATTTTACTTAGATCTATATTAGTATTTACATTATTATGACTATGTAAATGGTATTGCAGGTGAGCTTGTTTGATACCTAAATGTCAAATCCTCTTTTCAATATATTCAGACACATTACACTTTCTACTAGGTTTGCATCCCAGAGTCTTTTGACCTATTCCAATCTGTCCCAGTTACTCTCTGAGCACAGTTCTAGTTCTGGGATCTAAGGGAGTCCTGGGGAGTTTCTTTTTCTCTCTCTGTTCTTGGATTTCTGTTTCTGGACTCAGTGTTTTCTATTTCTTGGTGTACTATTTGATTTGGTGGAGTACCTCTTTCCATAGCTTCTTGATAAAGCACACATACAGAGTAAAAATGTTCAGAGCTTGAATGTTTTAAAATGTATTCGTTTTACTCCTGCATTTGACTAAAAGTTTTGCTGATATCGAATTTCAGGTGAAAATCAATTTTCCTCCAAATGTATTATATCAGTTTTTAAAGTCATTAAATCCATTATTTGTATCAATTTTCCTCTAGCTTCCATGTTCCTGTAGATAAATCTGATTTTCTGATTCTTGATTCTTTGGATGTAACTTGTTATTTCCTACTGGAAATCCTATAATTTCTTTCTTCCCAGTGTTTTAAAATTTCATGGTGACGTATCTTGCTGTAGATCTTTTTAAATTTTATTATGCTGAACATTAGGCCATTTTCAATCTAGAATCTCAAGTCCTTCAGCTACAAAAAATTTTCTGAAATTACCTTGTAGATTTTCCCATTAGCATTGTATCTTTTTTTTTTCTAAAACTTCTTTTGTTGGACCTCCTGAACTGAACTTTTATGTATTTTTTTAATATACTTTTTCTTTCATATTTTACCTACTCCTTATGCTCTACATTCTTGGAAATTTCTTCAAATTTATTTCCATTCCTTCCATATAGTTTTCATTTCTGCTATCATATTTTACTTGTGAAGGGTTCTTCCCTTTTTCCCTGAATGTTTCTTTAAAAAATCCTTCTGTTTTGCCTTACAAATGCACCATCTTTTATCTCTTATTTTACTGTAGACTGATAACTTTCATATTTCAAGATTAGATCATGTAACATTGCAGAAAAGAGACTGATATAAATTACTCTAGAAGATATATGACTAAATTGAAGTTTCAACTGAAACTTTCTATAAATAATAAGCAGTACATTTTCACTTACCTTGTCTTCTCTGCAGCTATTAATATATTTTTAAAGTTTTCACCTCACTATACTGTTTATTCTAAGATGCTCTTCTTCTAGATTTACTTTGGTTAACATGTTTTATAACAGAGACTTTCCCTGGATGTCTGGGTACGATCCAGCAACTAGGTATAGTCTCATAGGACCTGAAGAAACTCTGGCTTCTGGGGTGGCTGTGTAAAGGGGCTAAGTAGTACACCCAGAAGTGCTGGGAAACTAAAGCCTCTTGTGGAAGTCTTTGACCAATAGATAGGAAACAGAGATGAGTCAGCACATAAATTGCTCACTTCCCCCATTTCCTCCCAACAACACACTCTTCCAAATTACTATGATTATATGTGGTCTCCCTGAAGAAATACCATGTGACCAATTATTGAGCCTGTGATTTCCTGAGGAGTTACGGTGAATTGACAATGCATTTGCTTTCCTTTTTTTTTTCCGCCTCAGTTTTCCCTTTCTGTTGTTTCACTGGGGTTGTATTATCCAAAAAAGTGGCAGCATATAAGCTTTGCTTCAGGATCTGTTTTCTAGAGTAAACCTCCTCATAAGTTAATGTTCATAAAAATTACCTGAGTAATTCAATGAAGTACAGATTCTGATTCAATACTCGGGCTGGGGACTGAGAGTCTCTGTTTCTAACAAGCTCCCAAGTGATGCCAATGCAGCTGGTCTGTGGATCACATTTTGAGTTACAAAGCTGTAGGAAACATAGTGTAAGGCAATTGGTATAGAAGTGTCATGGTACTAACCCCTGGTGTGCTTTACTATATTAATATGCTTTAATATGTTGTTAAAGCTGTTATATATGGTTAATTTGGCTGAGGTACAGGTGAGTGACAGAGCATTAGAACATGATATCTCCTGTACTTGAACATTATCTGAGAAAACAATAATTATAAGGATTGCAGTGTTGATGGCTGCTTCTGACATCAACAGAAGCCTTGCAAAAAAAAAAAATATGGGCTTAAGACAGCTGACTGATAACCTATGTCATGCTGTGAGAGTCAGAGGACCTTATGGCAATTTTAACAAAACTTTCATCTCCTGCAACTGCATGACTGACTGGACTGAAATTCAGTCTCTCAATCTGTTTATAAGATGGCAAGTCTGTAAAAAAAACTAAATGTGCAGCCTCAATAGTTCCTCTGTGTCTAAATGAGAGTTCTGATAAGGAAAAGAGTTCTGAGAACTGGGGTACAAACACTTGGGTGAATATGCCTGAGAGCCATTAACCCCAAGGAGGTCAAGGAGAATGTGTAACCCTTTGCCAGGCCTTGGAGAGTATGTGATTACTTCGAGTAAGTTGATGCCTCAGACGATGATGTTCATTGTTATTAAGATCTTTCCCCACCATATTTCATTGCTTCCAGACAATAACCGGGGTTAGGTCCCAGCACAGCCTAAGCAGGGAAGTACAAGACTGATGCAGAAGAAACAATTACATACCAACAGAATTGTAGAAACAGGATGTATGTATATATACATATATATGAATATGAATATGAATATATATATATATAAATGAATACACACACACACCAGCAGGAACATGGGATTACATGCAGGATGGGATCTTGAGGGGGTTAACTGGGGTGAGGTGTAGCATACAGGTTGAGTAAGAGAGAATTCATAGGGATTTCACACAATTCAGTGTTCTAACGAGTATGTCTATAGCTAGTCTTAATAATTTGTTGAGATAACTCCTTGAAACTTGGATACGCAGTGGCCTACAGTAAGTAAGGTAGTAATGCCAGAACTTTTTTTGGCATAGTATTGAAGAAGGTCAGAAGGCTCAGTGTGGTGGAAATCTTAGAACTGAATTAGCACCTGAGACCCCTGACTATGTCCCTGAGAGTCAAGAGGGAAAAATCCACTCTCTAAAGCAGTAAGCACTGGTGAAGGGAACCTCCAACATCTTTGAGACCTTTGGCTGTGGTTGTCCTCTGAAGGTCACAGAACTTGGATCCCAATATCAATGGGGATGGTGTTATTATATAACAACTGAGGCTGGTAGCAGCATTAGTTATCAGAGGTAAAAGGAACATGATTACTATAATGGGCAGTAAGACAAGAGTGGCAGTCAGTGAGCCTTGACCACAGACCTATGGTGATGGCTAATAGATTATAAATTTCTTAGGACCAAGATAGAGGGGAAGTTGACTTGAGTGTTGCTTGATTTGTATAACAAAAATAATTGATATCTAAAAAGCAGACAGCTGACATCAGTTGTAGCCATGGAAAAATCATTACCTTACCTGGTTCCCAGACAGGGTATAGTTCACAGCACCAGAGTCTAGTGAAAAAGAGACTATTCCTCTTGGAAAAACAACCTGAAGTGCCAACTCAGATACCTATGATAAATATATACAGGTCTTTTCCTCAAAGACCCCGTGACCAGGGTAATTTTACTCTGGGAAAAATGGAACATCTAGACTTTTTGAAGACTGCAAGATATGGCGGCTAAGGTGACACTTATAAACAGGAGATCTGAACCATGCTGGTTCTCTGGATAGAGTGGAGATTTATGACGTTTAGATACTATATGGACTTTTAGTCCAAGGTTTTCTCATTGTGGGTCCACGCAGTTCACAGATCTACCCCATGGTTATACTTCAAATATATGCTTAGAAGATGATAGACTCCTCACAATGAAGGACCAATTACAAGCTCCTAGGGCTAACCTCCACTCTCTTGACCAGGATAAGTGTACCAAAAGCATGCAGCATCCTGAGGGGTATTGAAATGAGCACTGCTATCAAACACTTAGAAGATATAAAGTGGTCTCCATCATGTCTCCATTAAATTTACCTACCAGACCTCTGCAAAAACCAGATGGATCATGGTTGATGAAAGAGGGCTACTGGAAATGTAGCGTGTGTGTGTGTGTGTGTGTGTATGTGTGTTTGTGTGTGTGTTAGTGGTGGTGGGTATTGGTAGCTTCATTTTCAGCTACTACGGCATCAAGACACTTGGTATGCAGCTATTAATTTGGGGAATGCTTTCCTTTGATCTCCAGCAGTAGGAAGAGATAAAAGCAATTTCCTTTACATAGCAAAGACAGCATTTCATCTTCCCTACTTCCTTTCACAGATATCAGACCTGAACTGCACTCTCTCACTGTTTATTCCCGTTCCTCTTCCTTTTATCCGCCACAGGCATTTTC
This sequence comes from Pongo pygmaeus, assembly GCF_028885625.2. Lineage (NCBI taxonomy): Eukaryota > Metazoa > Chordata > Mammalia > Primates > Hominidae > Pongo > Pongo pygmaeus. The sequence continues at coordinate 84,344,317 of NC_072378.2, forward strand.
CTTAATAAATAAATTGAACAAATAATACCATCTTGGAGTGGTAGAAAGTATTTCTTGAATGATGATACAAATTAATATAAGGTATAAGTAGGATTTATCCATTCCCAGTAGTCCATTTATGGAATTTCTGTTTCCCTGACCTGCGTCTTTAGGGTCTGCTGAGTTACAGTTCCTGGGTCACAGATGGAAGTGACTTCTAGGAGACAAAGTCAGATCTACTGACCTGAAAGCTGTAATTATTACCTGGCCATTCTGTATTAAGTATAACTAGGCCAACAAAGCCAGGCATAGTGAATCTTGATTATCATTAGGACCTTGGGTTGTGACTACAAATTTGGGGGCATGGAATAATTATGTCTGATAGCCAAAGGACTCACTGGGTTGTCTACTGGTGTGCTTCTGTGGCCAGTGATAAGGGGTAGTGGGCAATTCCATCAACCATAGCAGTATAATTGAAGGCTTTGACTTCTCAGGAATGATTGTCTAATTCCACTAAGTCAGCACAATGCCAGCCAAGGATGAGGGAAGTCTAGAATGAGGTAGAGTAGGGACCTAACTACTAATTATGCCTACAGGAGTAACTGCAGCATTAAGGATCAAAGTTTAGCTCAGCATTAAGGATTAAGCACCCACTGTAATGGCCAGTGAAATCTCCTAAAGAGACCAATTCTACTGGTATCTTTACCACTGGTGATTATACCTGATGTGCTACTTAGAACATTTTAGGTATTCAATAAATGCTTGTTGAAGAACAAAAAACATAAAATCAGCAAATTGCTTCTACTCATGATGGGAGCCCCTAAATAGGCTTTCCTAACAGCTTTCCTGTTCTTAGTGTAAATTATATGCTGTACTTCTAATAGTAAATCATTAATTTAGGGTTTTGCTATAAATCACTCTCATGACCTTCACTTGTGTAAGTTTTCCAAAATTCTGATCACTAGAGAAATTGTTTGATCACTGATGTTCCAACTTGAAGCTTTGACAAATCAAATATATTAGAATGTAAATGCTGTCTGAACATCTTTTGTCTCCTCCAGATCTTCTCTAAGTTGGAGAGAGCCTGGGCTGTTTTTGATGCTTGCGGGGTATTAGATAATAAACATTACATGGAGTTAAAATAACTGTAGTATATTTTAAATGTTTACAAGCAATAAAATAATGTTTTTACCTCTCAAAGTAAAACTTATTATAATTATTATAATTCCCTTTTTACCATAGGCTGTCAAAAGTCTGAATATGAGGCCCATCATGAATGTGGGACTGGGACAAATGGATCTCAATGTTCCACTCCACTGAGCTTGACCCTGCTCAACTCAACAGACTTTTAACTTGTTGGCACTTTAAAGCATTTTTCAATGACTCTTTTATGCTTCTGAGAAATAGTTCTGCACTTCCATAAAGTGCATCTGGAAATATTGGTACATTTTGCATAATAGCTTTCATATTTCAAAATTAGATCTGATAACTTACTCTATGGAAGAATGAGAAAAACAGAAGCTCAGCTAGAAGAAATTATATAACATGCAGTTTAGGTTGATACACATAAAACTATGCATAGGTAATAAGTGATATCATACCACTTGAGGGGATATTTTTGGAAATAAATACTATTCCTTGTATTAAGTTTAAATAAATGTTACATACATAGGTAGCAGAAAAAGTATTTATCAGTGGGAGCTTTTTAAGTGTGGGTTGGTGATATGGTTTGGCTGTGTCCCCACCCGAATCTCATCTTGAACTCCCATATGTTGTGGTAGGGACCCAGTGGGAGGTAATTGAATTATGGGGGAAGTCTTTCCTGTGCTGTTCTCATGATAGTGAATAAGTCTCAAGAGATCTGATGGTTTTAAAAATGGGAGCTTCCCTGCACAAGCTCTCTCTCTCTCTTTGCCTGCTGCCATCCACGTAAGATGTGACTTGCTCCTCCTTGCCTTCTGCCATGATTGTGAGGCCTTCTCAGTCACGTGGAACTGTATGTCCATTAAACCTCTTTCTTTTGTAAATTGCCCAGCCTTGGGCAGTTGGTGTAAATCATCCTTGGAATCTTCTGGAACTAAATTGTTTTGCAATAATCTTTGAGTGTGCCCAAGATCACAAAATTGAGTAATATAGATATGGGGACCACAGGCACAGAATCTTGTTGTAGACATGGGATCAGGATATGGCAAGGGTATGTATCTTTCTTGTGAGTATAAACAGTTGAATGTCCTTCTGGCTGTCAGATTTCGAATCCTACCAAATACTATTTGAAGAGCAGAATATTGTGGCAGGCACTGTGCTATGAATGTTGATTTAAGACTCCTCAAGAGTGGTTATTCTTTCTCATTTATCACTCTATCCATAATGCTGAAGACACAATTAGGAGCTTGACAATTATTGATGGCATGTTTTAAAATGAATATGCTACTACATTTGATCCTCACACTGACCCCATGAGATATGTATTATAAACAATTCTACAGATGAGAAGCTGAGGTCAAGTACCTAGTAAGTAGTAGATTTACTAGCTACTGAATCTTAACTTGTAGGCAGATTCAATTTGGGATCAATTATGCTGAGACGTCCAGAGGGCAGAGTATTATGGCACAGACATTTGGAATTTGCTTGATGGGCTTTATTTGCACATTAAAAAGCACATTACATAGCCAAGTGATATAAACACTCATTTGGGGTCAGAACGATGACTAAGTGGGTAGCTCTGATCCTAAGTGTTCATGATATTGTTATTCCATAGTATATATTCTATATGAGCCTCTGGGAGAGGCATGTATATATTGTTTTTAACTTGAATGCCTGTTCTGTTTTCCTAGAAACCTGAGCCAATACTTTCCTGAGTAACTGGAAAGTGTTTAAATTGTATTTTACTTGTTTTTCTGTCTTTTTTCCCATTTAGAACCATATATTCAAGACCAAAGATCATATCTCATAATGAGGAGCAGCATGATAAGATGGAAGCAGCTGAATGAATAAAACTGAGATGAAATAATTTGTCCAAAATTGTACATTTGGTAAGTGGTGGAGCATAGATAAGAATCTACGTTAGTGTATTTCACAAGCTGATAATGTTCCCACTTCCTTCCCTGATGTCCCTGAACAATGATAAAAGATCTAACTATGTGAAGTCGTTTGGTCCTAACATATAGTTGGATCCTTTCTGCTCTGGTAGAGACATATATCTGAATTTATTGATGTCTCATATTTTTATACTTTGAACCTGGGAAAAACAAATCAGGCAGGGGAAACAGGTATAAAAGAGTAACCAACATATTATTAGCTGCTGTGCACAGATGTTTAAACAGTTAATTATTTATGTTAATTGTGCTGTAATTCTTTCCTGTATGTGGTGCATGCAGATCTTGGTTGTAGCTTTGATTGCAGCAGGTTCTTCTATGTGGTGAAATCAGGCCTGTGTGGCTTGAGAATTAATATAAGATCTAACCTAAATATGCAACTGACCTAACTGCCATGACAGAACTTTCTCACTGGGCACATGACAGACATAGTTCTGTGGAGCCTGGTAAAATGATGCTTTAAGCTGGGAATAAAAAGTGGCATCACCTAAAGGGACCCTTAACAGATGAAGCTGGTGTGAGGCTCCAGCAGTACCCCAGGGCCTCAGGGAACACACTATGTCCTACAAGTTAATCAATAATTCTGCTGTTGATAACTCTTCTGACCTTCTGTGGACACATCTGTGGAGATGGTATGTGCCAAGAAGTCCACCTGGAATCAACTGAAGGCCAATGTTTCAGTCTGGGTGTGGAGTGGTAAGCAAAGAGACTGGTCCTTGCTGGGTGGTCTGGAGTAGGATGTTGTTCCAGTTCAAAAGAATGAGTTGGAAAATTGCCTACATACACATTCATGAAACAGTCTAATGTGTTCTGGAGGAAATTGCTCATAAAGTGCTGCATTCTAAGGATCTGGTATACAATCCAAGCATCACACTAGAACATTTAAATTTATTTTATTATTTATTCCTTTATTTAGCAAGTATTTATGGACTACCAAACATGTGTCAGGCACTATCCTAAACCACTGAGGCTCAAAGATGAATGCAACACAGTTTTTGCCCTCAAGGAGCTCTCAGTTGAAGAGGGAGACAGATATATTAAAATGTGGTTATAAAATAAGTGCAATATTATTGGCAGTTTTTAAATTGCAGAGGATATTGCTGGAGCACCAAGAAAGGACAACTAAACTAGTGTGGTGTGTAGATGAAGTTTCAGGGAAGTGTCCTGGTCAAGGTAGCTCTTGTGTTGGGTCTGAAAATAGATGCTGTAGTGTATCTGGCAAAATATAGGGAAAAAAACAATCCACATAGAGGAACTTGGAGAAGCAAAGCACCAAACAGCAATGTGCCACTTTTGAGAATGTCATGAATTTTCTTGTTGATGGAGTGCAGTCAAGACGAACATAATGTGTCCAGAATGTAATCTTCCCTGGCCAAAAGCATACCCAGGTTGTTCTCTTTCTCGAACTCTTCAAAAAAAAGAAAAGAAAAGAAAAGAAAAACAAAACAAAACAAAACCAAAAAACTCTACAAAAAATGAAAGAGTCCTAATTTGGTGTGATTTGCAACTATTCATAATTTGAGTAATAAATCACAGTTCAAGTGATGAAATTTCCATGTGTAATAATCGTGACAACAGAATCACTCTCTGCTCTGTTTCTGGATAAAGAAGCTTAAGGCTGGAAAGAGGCACCTGCTTTCTGCAGGGAGAAGACTGCCAAATTAAGCAGAAATGTAATCAGGAGCACTACCCTGGCATCTTTTTAATGGAGACACTAATCTCTGCCTTCCCTTCTGGTTTGTGCAATTGTTTTTGATTGACTCTTTTGGTCTGTGGGACAAGAACAGTTTCAGAGGTTTCCATTCAGTTTTCTCCACTATGATAGCTCTTACTCCATAGGCTAAGGACTCAATGTAGGGTAACTCTATCTGCCTAGTATGTCAATTCCAGTTATAAAATAGGGAACTGAGGAAATGACCACTTGGTCCATAGACCTTATAAGCTAGATTTTAACCAGAACTCCATTTATTATCAGGCATCTGAAAGTTCCCTCTCTAAAAGGGGGCTATGATGATGCTTTGGGTCTCTGGGAATCAGTGTCAACTCAGACCTTGTGTCTTGATATGTCTGGGTATTCCTCTTTTCCCAGTGTTTCCAGTCACCCAAGTATATGGACATATGTCTCTTTGGGGAAGGACTGGGGAAATCATTACGGTATATGTTTATTGCAGTGTTGCAGTGTTCTTCTTCTAGGGACCCCTTGAAGTCAAGGGGTTTTGGATCTACAAACTGGCTCAACTCCAGAAACTGAGCAAGAGACTGTAACTTTTAATTAGGGCGACTGTCCTCAGCTTTGTTTTCTTCCATTCTTCCCTTTTTTCTTGTTGTAGAGGTTATATAGCACACTTTCTGGCTACTGGTCTGTTGTATAACTTGAAGATGCCATGTCCTAATAACCATCTTCACAATTCACTGTGGGGCAAGACTCTTAGCTACCTCAACAACCTTGCAAGGGATTATGGTAATTGCACCTTCCTGGCTTCTGGTGGTTAAATACACCTGCCTAGCCTCTATTACTTTCAGGCCCCATCATCATCATGAATATTAATGATGACTGCCTTCCCTAAAGTTAGCCCTAGCCTTTTGAGGAGAGGTACCATGTACTTCTCAGTGATGCTCATACTACTCCCACCCATGCATTTTTAATGGCCTTAGTGAATGGTATGCTCTCCAGGCTTTATGTAGAACATAATCATGTAGTCTTACAATATATCCATTCCAGCACACACTCTTCCCTCAGCCTCTACTATAAGCCAAGGCAACTCAGGAATTTCCACTTTTCTCAGCATTTGCCGTAACTTTTTTCGAGCATCAAAGAGCTACTCTAGCAGTGAGTTTGTTGTATTACCTGGAGTCTTTGCCAGAGTACTAAATATAATTCACCAAGAAAGTGTCCTCAAGCCAGTAAATTTTTGATTATTTAATCTTACATTCTGGATCCCTTGATATAGTACTTTTTACCAATCTGGGTCTAATTACAAACCAGAAACTACAATATAATATGAACAAAGGGTTTTAAAAGTAAAGAATTATTAAACTATGGTACAGGAATAACTATAAAGATATAAAAGTGACCCTAAAGTGATTCCTAGGACTGAGGAAACATATCCAAGGAAGGAACATCTTGGAAAGAAGGTGTCCTCTCAAGGCCAGGGTTCAAACCTCAGTGGAGTAGGTATGGTTGCAACTGGATGGCTGAGATGTTTGCTGGTTTTTTTGGGCCAAAGTTGGTCTGCTTTTGTCAGGTGGCAGAAAACAACCTTTTGGGGTATAGGTGAACTGGGGCTGGTGGGTGAGCATGGAGAAGGGTTTAGGGCGCCATTGCCAGTGCAAGTTCTGGGGTGCACCAGTGTTGACAGCAGGAAGACTGCAGTGAGGTGGTCACTGGAAGGGCTGCAAAATCATCAAGGGAAACTGTTCAGCTTCCATGTGCACTCTTGTATACACATGAGAATGTCCATGCAGTAACAAAACAACTCCATACTTCTTTCTAACAAGACAGACCTATCCTTTTCGTAGGTGAAGAAGTTCTCTCGTACTGTTACCCAAAATGAGATGACACACAGTTCCAACAGTCTCAGGAAACACTGCAGAACCGTTTTCAGAGTAATCCATCCAGGTGTCCCATCCAGTAGTTTAGGGTGTCCCAACTAGGGTTCTTAGCATAACAGACTTGCCTTGGGTGAAAGTTGAAGTGTCTCTGGAGCTCTGAGACTCAACTATCGAAGCTCTAGGGTGTTGCTCAGCTGTGTCTACTCTTCCACTTCAGAGATAAGGGCATCTTTTTAAGCTACCAAAGTGTTGTCCTGATTCTCACGGTTAGGTTTTAACTGTCTGTTAATGACTTACAGTTACTCATCATCCACCTATAGGGCATCAAAACAACTTAGCCACCTCTATTTTTTTTTGTATATTTTCTTTGTATTTATATTTTCCAAAATATTTTTCATGTAGTTTTATCATTTTATGGCTGAATTTGGAGGTAATTAGAACCTTTCTATGTTGAGCTTTCAATATATGATCATGGCATATCTCTATTTATGAACGAATTTAAAAAAATATATTTCAATATAACTTTATAGAACAATGAGAGACATTATAGAACAATATATTTCGTAATATTGAAGTTCTAGTCCATGAACATAACTCTCCATTAACTTATTTATGTATTTATTTTATTTTACTTTATTTTTTGAGACAAGTTCTTGCTCTGTCACCCAGACTGGAGTGCAATGGCATAATCATGGCTCACGGCAGTCTCCACCTCTTGGGCTCAAAGGATCCTCCCACCTCAGTCCTCTGAATGGCTGGGACTACAGGTACGTGCCACCACACCCGGCTAATTTTTGCATTTTTTGCAGAGGTGAGGTTTCTCCATGTTGCCCAGGCTGGTCTAGAACTCCTGGGTCCAAGCAATCCACCCTCCTTGGCCTCCCAAAGTGCTGGGATTGCAGGTGTGAACCTTCATGATCAGCTCAGTTGTTGCTTTTTAACAGTGATATTAAGAATCAGAATCAGATGGCAGTATGAGGTAAGTAGTTTATTTAACATTTGGAGTCAGATATACCTGGGTCTGAATCTTAGTGTACTTAACAATAAGATTGAGTTAATAATAGTGTTTATCTCAGAAAGATCTGTGATAAGGACCAAGTAAGATAATGTACATAAAGCTCTTAGCACAAAACATAACACATCACCCTCAATAGATTTTCCCTGTAAAACAATTCAACAGTTAATTAAAGACTAGAACCATTTCACAACTATAAAGATCAAAGAAATGAGGGACTGGAAACAAGAAAGATAAGCAGGGAGTCAGAATATTTCATTTGTTAAATTCTGTTTCTTGGTGGTTTCATTTTGAAGATGGATAGTTCATTGTCTTTTGCTCTAAAAGACAGTTCTTTTATCTCAGCAACTGAATTCTAAGGGAGGTAGCAGTGAACAAGCTTATTAAAATCTCCATAATAAGGGAGCTTACATTCTAGTGGGGTATGGCTGTGTGCTCCCTCATTTCTGCAGAAACCTCTTTGTCTGCATCAGAGGAGCTCTCTGCAAAGATTAGTTCAGCTGGAGCAGGAAGGCTGTGGTGGGTTTCTACAAGGGTAGGAGAGAGAAACATCATTCTTTGCAATACCTCTTGGGTTCTTTATCAGAATTTTCTTCCTTCTCATAAACAGTGTAGTGGTTAAAAATGTAAGCCCTGCCCAGATTTGCATTTGCTTTCGCCCACCAAAATGCTTTTGTATGTCCTGGGTAAATTACTGTACTAGGCTTCGTCCGTCTCTCCAAATCTATTCTCCAGTCTTCTCCACCCTGCTCTGCAGCCTGGAGGCTGGCCTCTAGGGACTGCATTGCCAAGTTCTCTTTACCTCTGGTTTACAGTTGGGTTCAACTAATGGGAGATGCTTCAGGAGATCCAAGAAAGGAAGAAGAGCGGGAGGGGAGGGTAGTTATTCTCCCAGATGCCTGCCTTCCAGGCCACAGTTTGTCAATCACTGTGCCCTTGTCTCAAAGGCTTCAGCTGCTGTTGACTGGTCTTGCAATGTTCCAGATTGGGACAGTAAGGACTTTCTAATGGTGCTATACCTTCACCATTTCTTGCTGGTTTCCCTTAACCGTTCCCACAATTTTGTAAATAGCCCTTCATTTAATTACCTTTGTTTACCTCTTTTGAAGTTTCCTTCTGTTCCCTGCTGGGATGGATCCCATCAGGTACAATTATCTTTCATCTCTAAATCTATTTCCTAAGTATAGCACTTACATCATAGAAATTTTGTGATGGTTAAGTGAGTTAATATAGGTAAAATTCTTAGCACAGTTCCTAAGACATAGCAAGTGTTCAGTGAATGTTAGCTGTCATTCTCATTACTGTTATCATGATGATCATTTGTATTTAGGACCCAGACATAGGGACTGAGATAAAAATGCTGAGAGCTGGGCTTTTGACCAAAACCTCAGCTCAAGTCAGGATACTTGGCAACGTCTAAGTGCAACCAAAAGTTGGGTTCCCTTAGGCCCATTATGTGATAAATCTACCCTTGCCAATATTCCTGTGATTGATAAAACTCACAGCAAGATAGTTCTGATCATTATTATTTCTGAATACATTTATAAGATAATGGTTAGTGCCATTCATTTTTATGTATCCCTTGATGCAAATTAAGCTAATTTAGAGAAGAAATTCTTAATCAGTACCATGAGGTAGAGGAAAAAATTCTTTAAGCACATAAAAAGGCATTACTGCAACTTAGAGAAGCAAGGCTATTTCATCCAAGTTCTTGAATACAAAATATATTATAGTGAAAGAAAAGTAATACTGAAGATAAATAATGCAATTTGTCTATGTAATCTTTGTAATCATTTTCATGACCTCACTGTGGCTTGGATCAGTTAATTCGGTCATTCAGGAGATAATAGTCCTAATGAGACTGGATTGTAGATCTTATCTTCATGTAAGCCTGATAGCATAGAGAAACATTCTGCTCCGTAATTAAAAATTGTACTCATATCGTTATAGTCTGTGTTGCAAATGCATGATGATGATTACAAGAGAAATGAAGAGAAAGTGGAGGGAGAATATGGTGCCAATAAATTCCCACTGACGGGAAAAAACTCCAAGTGCGTGTTTTTTCTGGGAGTGGATAAATAGTATTATTTTCCTATGGAAAGGGCTAATTGTGTTTGTGTGTGTGTGTGTGTGTGTACATGCATGAATGGAATAAATTGTCATGTAAAGAAAAAGCAGTGTAATAATCATACAAGTTCTAGTAATGCACCATTAGTGTCTATGTTAGTGTCCTAGGGCCATTATGAATTACCACAAGCTGGGTAGTTTAAAACAACAGAAATTTATTCTCTCACAGTTTTTAAGGCTAGCAGTCCAAAATCAAGGTATCAGCAAGGCCATGCTCTCCCTGAAAACCCCAGGGGGAGATCCATTTCTGCATCCCCCTAGGTAGTGGTAATTGCCAGAAGTCTTTGGCTTTCCTTGGCTTATGTCAGCATAATTCAGTTTCTGCCTCCATTTTCACATTTCCATCTTACCTCTGTGTCTGTATTCAAATTTCCTTATTCTTATAAGGATACCAGTCATACTGAATATAGGGCTCACTCTAATCCTGTATGACCTCTTCATAACTTGATTACCTCTGCAAAGACCCTATTTCCAAATATTATCACATTCACAGGTTCTGGGTGGACATGAATTCTTCAGGGGAAACTATTCGATTTATCACAGTACCAATCACCCTAACTACTGAGGTCTGACTCATTTCTTTGTCGTTTCTTTTAGGCTCTTTATTTCTCTTTCTTCTTTGATATTTGATTCCCATCCTTTTAGCCTTTCTTATTTTCTTTCTTTAGAAAAAAGTTATTTCACTCATTCAGAGGAGGAAGATGTAAGTTACATCATTTTAATGATTACACAGTAGACAGGTTCTGTTTGTGGAACAGATGGTCTGCCTGCTCCTTCATGTGGGGTGGACTCATATTCTCATTATCCCTATGCTACATGGTATATATGGGTTGGTGGGGGAAAGGGATTTCAGTGAATTATCAGTCATCAGCAAGCTTATCCATGTAGCATTTTATAGTCCATAGACTGCCATGAAATGCCCCTCCAGGTAATTCCCAGATCTCTATTGCCTCCCCCACAACTTCCACCTTCCTAATGTTTTCTTCCCTAAAGTTACTCCTTGTGAGACACTGTTAGCAAGCAGACTTTCTTTTGACCCCACCTAATATGTCATTAAAAAAAATCTGACAATTATTTTCCATTTCCCAGCCTATCTCATTGAACATATAGAACTGATAGATTGTTGGTCAAAGAGAAAACTGAAGCAGAGAGAGAATCCTCCTACCTTTTCAATCCCTCTCTGCTCAGCCTCTTCCATGCTCACCCCCAATCAAGGAAGGGCTGCTGAGCTGATTGTTCATAGTCTGGGATGACTGATTGGTGGTCAGGGTCACTTTGTTCATGACCATGCATTTATGAACTCTTTACTGTGACCCTGCGTCTTGCTGCTGGTGCAGCAAGAACGCCAAATGCTGTCTTGTTCTCTCCCAAAGCATACCTGCATTTGTTAGTCATTGCTTTGATTTCTGTACCATATGACTGGCCAGAAGATGATAACAGCCTAATGTCAGTAGGGGCTTGGGGATAAAGAAAAGGCTCCATTTATTTGTTTAGATGAGATTGTTTTACCTTCACTTGGTACTGGAGGTGATTGGCCAGGGCTAAGCCAGTAAAAAACAAACACCCCCCATTCCCCGCCCTCCAACACTTTGTGCTTTGCTTCCCTTGTGCCTATTGTGTGTGTGTGTGCATGCGTGCGTGTGTCTGTGTGTCTGTGTTTGTGGTGGTCCACCAAGTACCTCTTCAGAGGGATGATTGTTGGAGTAGAATATATCTATTTTGGGTGTTATAACCCAAATAGAATATATCTATTTTGAGTGTTATAACCAAATGTCATCAACACCCCAGCAACGCTTCTAACAAGTATGTTGTAAACAATGTCTAAAATAAGAGAGCTGGGTTTATTTGTTGACTTAACTTATCCAGGATATTCATTAGTTCAAATAATTAGGAACTGGTCACATTGTGGCAGCCCATGGTATGTTTCTAGGCAGTTCATTTCAAAGGTGAAACTATGTTACACTGTTACTAGAAGTATTAGACGTGCCCCTTTGCAAGCAGCTTTCTACATACTTATTGCATTGGTATACAACAAAAGAATATACTAACTTCTTAGTGGCTCTGACTGATGCATTATTAGCTGGTTGTTAGATCCTAGTGCTTGTATCTCTGTATAATACTTCATTTTTCATGAGATATAACACTCTCTTAATGGTAGTGTTAGTGGAATATTCTTATTCAACTTATTCAGTGACTAATTTAGAGATTATGACAGTATTTTACATCCTAAGTCATTAGTTGAATAAGTATTAGAATCTAATTGTTTGTCTTAATTACAGTTTTTGTCTTTGTCTATCATTACATGTGTAGAAGGTTATAATAATAAGGAATCCCATTTATTAAGTAACCATTACAGGATCATTATTTAAAACTAAATTTGGAAATGTGGCTTATTTCAAATTAGATTAACATGTGCATTATAATTCAGATGCCATTAAAAGCAACAGGACTCTTTTTATTAATTGTTTTATTTTACTTTAGGTTCTGGGATAGGTGTATATGACATACAGGTTTGTTACATGGGTATACATGTGCCATGGTAGTTTGCTGCACCTATCAACCTGTCATCTAGGTTTTAAGCCCCACATTCATTAGGCGCTTTGACCCCTAATTCATTTGACTAACAGGACTCATAACAATCTTTCATGGGTTGTCTAAACAAAGCTAAATTTTGAAATACTGAGATATAAAATTTTGGCATAATCAAACAGTTGTTCTATTTCGTAAGACTATAGATGTAAAAGCACAACATTTTTAAGGAATTAAAATTGTACTTAGCTCCAATTTTAGTCATTTGGTTACTCATTTAACATCTTTATTGTTCCAGTGGAACCCAAGCTAATGTAAATAAAGATGATTATAAATACATAAATACAAAAATTATGAGAAATATTTTATCACAGGTAGTGTGCAATTATTACCTATAAATGAGTATAACCATAGCTGATGAATATAATGTAGGTAAAAATATTCAATATATTGAGAAGGGAGCTACATATTCTTGTGGGGCCTTTGCTCCAGAATTTGAGGGGACTCTTTGATGGGACAAATTCCTACTTGCTTTCTCCCACAAGAACATGCAGAATTCTTGCTCTGATGCTATTAGTAAGGGTACATTAGTAATTGCTTATTTATAAGGCTATAAACTGAAGGTAAAGTTCTTATCTGACTTTCACCTCCACATATACACATATTATCCCATGATTTGTCAAAGGCAGCATTTCCCAGTTATATTTTCCCTCTTTATGGCATTGTCAGTGAACTTTTAGGAAATGACACAGAGTAGCTTCATTTTGGGTCTGAGGAAGCAATGCCAGTAACCAGAATCCAGAGGAGCCAGCCTGAGGGAAACTAAAGCCCCCCCAAAATTAACTATTTATCCATGGTGACCCAGAAAATCATTAGACCCAAATCCTCTGACTCCTGAGACCAGCCTTTTTTTGCTTTCATTTATGATGTTTTGTGCCTCCCCATGGCACCTTCTTAACATACCTTCTCAGTATGTGCTTTGGCATGGCTAAATTTATTAAGGCTGTTAACTGGACCTTGAAATATACGTTCCACTTTGTGGTGTTAGGCAGATTCAGATGTAAAATCTGAACTGCGTCCTTATGACCACATACTGACTTCAATCCTTTTGGACAACTTTAACTTAATATCACTAGAAATTCCTTGCATGGATCATGAGCAACATGTGACCCTCAAATTCTTCTCAGTTCATTATAACCTTTCATCTCTTCTATGGCATCTGAATTCAAGTTATGTATATTCTATTTATTATGTCTCATCTCTTAATAATTTAAATAAATATTTAACTCTATGAACATGAAGATTGCAACTGAAACAGAAAGAATATTCAAGGAGTGTTTGCACTCCTTTTTCTTGGTTTAATTGCTCAAGGTGAGTTAACTGCAAAATTATCAGCTCAATGCTAAAGAGATTGGCCTGCCAGCCCACCCCATTCTTGTTTCAGTGTCCTGTGCTACTGAAGTTCCTCTCATGGCATAGGGCATTAACATTATTCGTCCTTGTATTTGTGCCTGTGTCTGTTAAGACCTTTTATACAATAGCCTCAGAACTCTGGTTGCAATTAGAGTTTTGATTAGCTGTCAGTGATGTCATAGTCATGCTTATTTTAAATCCACTGTGCTAAGTGTTTTCCTTTTCTTAATGTACTGTAGAAATTCCATTTCTTGACAGCAATAAGACACTTCAGGCAATGTGTTTCAGGGCCAATATTGTACTTCTCATGAAGTTAAGACACTTGGCCTTCAGCCTCATGACTTATAACACAATCTGAGTTATGCTATAATCACCCAGATATATACATGGCCTGTTGTGTTTTATTGCTTAAATGGAACCTGCCCCAAGAGCCTCATCAACTGACAAGGTGGGAATATAGCCCCGAATGATTGTTCAGAATCCCAGTGGGACTTGCATTTGGTCAGCTCTCCTTCAGCCTTTCACGGGTTGCACTGAAACTCTGGCGGCCTTTCATACATTTACCACGCAACAGAAACCAAACTCTCCAGCATCTCGGGTCTCACTGCCAGACTGCCTAACTTAGTTTGCCAAATATCTCCCCCTCAACACATTTATTGAACTTTAAAACAGCAGAGCAGCATTGAATGAAGTCCAGTAATTTTTATAGGATATATTTTAGTCACTAGACTTTGAAGGCTATTCCAACATTAATTATGAAGTTTCTGTGTCTGGATAACATATTGTTAACAGTTATTTTGCAAGTGCTAATGGCAAGATGGAAGACGTCCAATAATTTTATTGAGGAAGTGACAATTAAAATGTTGAGCACTACAGCATACATACAAAATAAAAATAACCTTGCAAACAGTGTACTACTTCATGGCAAAAATGGGGAAATACGTTTTTTAAAATAGATATGATGATTTGATTTTGCATTTCCACCTCTTTTTTGCTCCAGGAGGATGAAGAGGTCTCTTTTTTGTTTGTTTGCTAATGTTTAAAAGCAGTGTAAAATGCCAGAGCCCTGGGCTGATTTGATATTGTTTACTACGACATCATGAAATGATTTTAAGACAAGTTGTTACCCATATTTCATTCAATAACAAATATCACTAAAATGAGATCATTGGCTTAGCGTGACAATTTATGACTCTAGAAATGCATGAGCTGTCTTTTCTAAAGACTTTTAAAGACCTCATCTAACATGCTTTTTCCTCTAGAGCTCTCTGTGTGACCACCCATCTTCCAAACTCACCCTACCGCAGTCAGCCAGCAGCTCTGGGTCGTTAGCCTGTCAGAACCCTGAGAGCAGAATGACAGACAGCAAGAGGCAGCAGGCAGGATGGAGAACTCTCCAGCACACACAGTGTTGGGGTACAGCACACAGGGATAAGAGACACAGCAGGGAAGTGGTGGATGATGCCTGTGGACTCCAGGTCCAGAAGTCTGTCATCTTCAACACACTGCTTCTGATCATTTTAAATTTAGAGTGCAAATTATTAATTGCAGAATCAAGACCACTGGAATCAAGACAAACTGACTTTTTGTCAATAATTTAATGCTATTGTATTTTGAAAGAGTTCAAAAAAAGAGTACATCTGCTTCACAACTACTTGATCTCCATTTTCTTTTTTATGCATATCCTGACTGCTGTATAACCTAAGCCTAGGTTTTTCTCTCATCCATTTGGTGGAATATTTTTTTCTAAATGAAGAGTAATCTATATTTTCTATTTTGATTTAAATCTATAATTGGAGTGCTTATCAACATTGGCTAATGAAATCAACCTATCAACACTATAATATTACAGCATGAAGTTTCTGGCTAAAATATTTTCCTTATGGTTTTGCTTTTCTAGGATCCATATTATATTCTTCCCTTGGTCTTTCTTTGGGAGTCATTTCTTAAAAACACCCCCCCCCCTTTTTTTTCTGAAGAGTAACATGAGAGCAGTGGAATCAAGAGTTAGGTCTTTTTTTTCTCACTTAAGGACAATAAGCATACACAAACTGAAATTATACAACAAAATTTTACCCATTTCTGCTAAAGAGATTTTTAAAAACAATTTTAAATGTCAATACACAGAAAAAGAATAATTCCCATTAATGGGGTTTCCTCTTTCTTAACATGTGTGTTTATGGAATTAATTCTTATATTTCCTGTTTATTTACTGATTCTTATGAATCCTAAATATTAAAGCAGATTATTGTTCTTTATTTTGTTTAATAGCACATTAAGGGAATTGGAATTTCAGTTAAATCATTTATTTCCAGAGATTCATAATCTAACCCAAGAGCAATACTTTAAGGTGGCATCCTATGAAAGAGTTTATCATTTGTTGACTTATCACTTCTTATAAGAGGATTTATCATTTGTTATTTACTCCTTAGTAAATATTCCTAGATCGTATTGTGTGTATATATAACTTCTCCACCTTTGCCTCTGTGAGGAAGCAAAACATGTCCTTTTTTTCTTTTTATGCTCAATGTGTTAAGATGTCTTCATTTAATTCGTGCTCAACAAAATGCTCACAAACTAATGGAAAGCTGAAGATCTGTATTTAATTCATCACAATTATTTTTCTTCAAGAAAATTAATCCTAATTCTTGAGTCACAAAAACCATGTATGTCGAAAAAAATATTGATTATTGCTTCATGTAAGTGACATTTTCTGATTTTCCAACTGATTTTTAAGACTGATAAACCAATGCAACAGAGCATGGAAGAGTGAGAGAAGCTTCTGGATAAGAACCAATATAAGGGAGATAGATGGTAAACTTTGAGTGGATTTCAGCCTAAAGATGTCAGTCTTATTTTGCTAACATATTTCAAAGAATATGTACAAGATTGATTTTAAAATAGAAAGTTTTAAAGCTAGATATAAAACTTGTATAAATAGAATTTGGTTTAGAAAATAAAATAGTTTCCTGTTGGTGGATGGGCCCCCTGAGAGCCAATTAGTGAATTCTTCATCTAAATTACGCCTTAGGTCTTGAAAGTATTAACCTCCAAAGGGTGTACAATTTATCCTCAGGATGGGTGTAAGTAGTCTGCTATTGGATGAGTGTCCTTAAAAAACCTGGAATAACTGTTACCTTTCTAGGAGTCACTGGAAAGAACAGTAGTTACCTGTTACCAATATAGAAAGCTTTTATGACTAATACTCCAGAAATTTCACTTCCTTCCTCTTGATTCCCTTCTGTGTCTCTGTGACTCTGTAGCTGTTCTACCAGATATTAAGTACCAAGGTTTGAACTAGACTCAGTGTAGCCAATGAGAGGTAGATCTAGAGTACGATGGTTTGGACTTCGAAGTCTGACAGATTTAGGTTTGATTGCTGTCTCTGCTTTCTTATGCAAATGAGAGGCAGATCTCCTAGAGTGTGATGGTTTCAGCTTTGAAGGCTGATGGATTTGGGTTTGATTGTGTCTCTGCTTTCTTATCTATGTGAAACTGGAATATTACTTAGATTCCCTGAAGTTCAATTTCCTTAAACATATAATGGGGGTTATATATCAGCCTCGGAGTTATTGTAAGGTTTAAATGAGAAGGTATTTGACAAGCCCTTGGCATAAGGTTTACATGCATGATAGGATCACAGGATATTTGCTTTGATTTATTTTCTTGGTAACATTGTTAGGTTTGTACTAATCCATATGTCCTGAGTTCTGTCCCCTTACAGAAATGAAAGAGAATGTCCAAGGCCAGGGAGTGGGGGGAGGGGGGAAAGCAGACTTTAATCCATGCAGTCTTAGTTTTATTAGGACCTCCTCACCCTAAAAATAGAGCTCCCCAGTGATTGGTAGAAAAGCTATAAGATTCAAAATCTTGTGGTAGAGTTGGAAATTGGAAGCCTGATGAAGGAATATATGATACTTCAGATGCCAGCAATGAGAGAAACTCTAATAAGCAATGTCCTAAAGTGTAAGGTTGATAGTTAATAATTATTGAGTCTTTACAATAGACAAAACACTATGTTGGATGTGGGGTCTTTTACCAGTGTTAAAAGAAATACTTTAAACAAATTGAATTTAACAGGGTTTAATTGAGCAAAGAACCATTAGCAAATTGTTACTCGCCTATTTGTTGCAAGTGTAGGTTACAGTCTGTTTACACATCCAGTTAGGTTACAGTTTATACATCCCGTTAGGTTAAGGTAGGGAGAAACCTTTAGGCTGAACTTAAAATATGTGAGGAGGCAGCTTTAGGCTGTATTTAATTAAGCATCAGAAACTATCCCATTTGAACATAATAACAATGGAGGATCCAGACCCTACTCTTATGTCATTGTATGGATGAGGAAAGTAAAGATCAGGTGTTTGAGGAATTTATCCAAGGTCTTTCCAGGTGTATATGGCTCCCTTCTACTGTATTGCTTCCAAACAGAATGGTAAGAAAATTACAAGAACTGAAAGGACAGACTATATCCTCAGGACCTATTAAAAATCAGAGCTGTCTTTTGGTTTGGTTTTGCTCTGTTTTGTTTTTATGGAAAGGACTCTTTATACCAATAACTCACCTATTTTATAATCTTGTCAAATTATCTCTGAATAAAATTTCTGAAAATGCTCTTATGGAAAGTATGCTAGCTGGGGCAAAGACTTTTTGATGATCAGTAAGAGCTTTTCTTCTTGCTGTAAAAAGCCAGACGTTCCCCAGACTGTTTTACACTTGGGTGTAGCCAGGTGACTGAGTTCTATCCAATGGAATGTGAGTAGAAGTGATATGCAGCATTTCTGGGCCAGGTGCATAAAAACTTCACATTATTGTTTCTCTGTGCTCCTTTTCTTCACACGATTTAATGCAGAGGGGCATGGTAACCTTGAAAGCTATTAAAGTTCGTGGAGCCTCAAGATAGAAGGAACCCACACCTCTGAATCAGTGTTCACAGGACAGCCCCAGTTAATCAGGAATACTCATTTCATCTGCACATGCGTGAGAAATGAGTGTTTGAGCCATTATAAGCTTTGATTTTTTTTTATAGAAGCAAGAATACCTTAACTAATTTTCTGTCTAATTAGAATTTTTTATATAATTTATTTTCTCTCACAACTTATTACTTATGAATACTTGAAGTCCTATATGTCACCTTTTGGTGATGTGTTTGAAAGTGAGCGAAAAATTCACATTGAGTGAATGTTTATCCGTCTGACCATATTGTCATGATGCTTATTTTTACTGTTCTCTGCCAGCCCTGAATTTATTAAAACACACAAACAGGCTAGTCCTATTTCAATTTGCCTTTTACTGATGTCCACATATCCTGCACCTCCCTCCCCACCACCCGCCAATCCCTACTCTGCCATTGGAATTCTGCCTAAAATGAAACAGCAACAGAACAGAGGTCAAGAACTTGGAAGGATTCATGTGGGAGAAACCAGGTACAGCTTGATTTAATATCAATATTTCATATGTTCAGAGAGTGAAGTTTCAGGCTACAAGATAACAGCCCATCATTTTTATGCCCTTCCATCTGTGAAAAGCTGTTCCTCAAAGAACAGTGTATGAACAACCTCGCAGCTTTTCATTTTAGGCATGATACTCTGAAAAAAAAATGAGATCTTTTGATGCATAACCAGACTTTGAGGATAATTCAAATCTATGGAGTTATAGGGCCAGACTGATAAGGAATGCAGATTTTCTATCTGAAATATATTACTGGGGAAAGGTACAGAACACAAATCTTTAACATAATGAAACCTTTGCCTCCTGCATATATAAAACAAAGGTTACACTATCTACTATCTGCCAGTGAAGAAACAAGTATGCACATTTAATAGATGGTGAAATAAGAGTCACAGGGACAGAATAAATGTTAAAAAGAAGTAAAATTATAGTTCATTTAAATTTACAGAGTCAGGTTTTATTTTTAAAAATGCACTTCTTCCTGTCACCATGTAAAGACAGATGTGTTTGCCTCCCCTTCTGCCATGGCTGTAAGTTTCCTGAGGCCTCCCCAGCCTTGCAGAACTGTGAGTCAATTAAACCTCTTTTCTTTATTACCCAGTCTTGGGTATGTCTTTATTAGCAGCATGAGAACAGACTAATACAAATATAAATAATGAATTAGGGTTATCAGGCACCATCCTGGGCCAGAGACATGTTACACCAGGTATTCAGCTCCCCATTAAAGCAACCAATAATGCACACAACCTTTAAAACACTGAGGGACACTGTGATAGTAAAAAGCCCAATTAATCTAAGGATGTCTCTTGTAGCTCTAACCACTACAGATGGGATCATTGCCCCCCCCCCCTTTTTTTTTTTACACTTTTGCAGTCACATTTTCCCACGGGAATACCTTTTTATGTGAAGTCAATGTGAATAATTCATTCACTTCACAATTCCCAGAGGAGTAACTTTTCAGAAAAGTAGCATTTTTTGTTATAGCTGAATCATAACAACATACATATTCCAATGAGAATACATTTAAAATGGATCATCTTTCTTCCAAACTTCATCATATCTCTCCTTATATGAACTATAAGCTGCTACAATGTATTATTTGAGTGAATCACAAATATATATATATTTTAAAAACTTCTTAAGCATAAATAAATAGATCTCTGACATGTTTCTTGAATTGCCAATTTACTCAATATTAACCAAACCTACTATGTTCTAGGCCCTAGGTACTGTAAAGCATCAAGGAATAAACAGACAAATAAAACAAAGTAGCTAGCAGTTATTGGAATGCATCACAAAATGTTGTGAAGTGCTGAGTGTCCATTGTTTTGTTTAATATTCACAGTAATCCTATGAAGCAGGTACTATTATGATTGTTGTTTTCTAGATGAGATTTAGAGCAGTTGGTTAAGTCATCCATCTGAGCTAGTAAAGGGCAGAGCTCCAGAATATGTGCTTTTATTCTCCATACCATATTAGACATAGTATCTACTCTAAGATACTACTGTTTACTCTAGTGGAGGGGACAAGTATGCAAGCAAGTATTTTTAATGCCTCAGCATGTTCCTGGAGCACAGTGGAGGGAGAGAATAATGGTGAACTGCAGAATGGGAAAAAGAGGTGCTATTATAGAGCACTTGCTGGAGGGAGAATCAGGGACAGACATTGCAAGTAATGAGGAATTGAGTTCAAAACCAACAAGGCATGAGATAGCACACTAACAATGAGATTCTCAGCGTGGAAGTTAGGCTAGGAAGTTAGGCCAAGGCCAGATGGTTAAGAGTTCCAAATGTATAACATGTTGAAGAAGTCTTTAAGCAGAGAAATTAGGCAGACAAACCCCAGCCCCCAACCTCTGCAAAGCTAGTTGTGGTGTAGAGAATGGACAGAATGGGGCGAGGTTGAGGGATGGGCAGAATAACATTTTTACTTTCATTTTTTGCTTCTGAGTATATTTCAGAGAGTGAAGGTTCATGTTTTGTGGAAGGAGCCGTATGTACATAAAACACAATTACATCTTCCATGTATGAAGGTCCTACTATAAGCTAGTTTCTGTGTTTGAAACTTTCCATATGCTATTTTACTTAATCCTCAAAAATATTTTTGCAATTATGCTGCATGTGTATTCCAAGATAGATTTCTGTGGGAAAAAAATCTCCATTTCATTGATGAGGAAATGGAGGCACTGAGAGTTTAAACAACTTATACAAGATATCAAAATTCTATAGACTCAAGGAATGAGTTCCAATTATATTCCAAACAAGGAAAGCAGATTCAGATATTTGGAGCATTACAGATGACGTCACTGAGCTGTACAAGTTCTTGTATGTCTGTTTTTTAGAAAGTCTTAGTACTTTTATAGTCGCACAATATTTAGTAAATATTGGTCAGTGTGGATTTTCGGTCTTCCCTTTTTCAAACATAATTTTGCAATTGGCATCTGTTCATATTGCCCTAAGGAAACTCTAAGGAAAATATCAGTGACAAGCAGAAAAACTCTTCGATTAGCAGTAACCTTCCCAACAAATCTAAAGAGACTGTCTAGTACTATCACACAAATGCATCTTTGGTATTGATTGCTGGAACTGCACACTGACCACTGTCCTTCTCTGCTGCAGGAGTTCAACCAGCAGCCAGCCAAACTAGCATAGATTTTGGAAAATCAAACTGATTTTCTTTTTTATATTTGCTCTCCATGTAGCACCATTTCTCATATATTCAAGGCTGACCTAAGTTTGGGAAATTTGCCAATGAATTGTTCAGACTTCTTTTTTTATTTTATAACCGTGAAGATACTACTGACCAACACAGGAACACAACTGTTATAAAGAAAGCCAAAAGCTACTAAGAACTTAATAATACATGGTCACGCTTTTCCTTCTATAGGCACTCCAGAACTGAGTATTAAATTCAATCAACACAATTAGCTTTAATTAACTACACTCTTGTAGGGGTTGATGCTTCACTTGGTCCAGTTTTTTTTTTTACAAGGTAAATAGGATAATTCACCTAACATTTCTAAAATTTGGAGTGGAACTAGGGAAGGTGGAGGGGTTGGCAGTTAGCAAGTACAGCACCATTCTTTTCACTCCTTAACGGAGATTTGAAGTTCAGCCAGAGGTCTTGGATAATGGGAGTTTTTAGAGGATATTTAGTGAGGTCCCTATTGGAACGTTATCTATATTGCAAACAACTGTACATCATTTAGTAATCACGGGCAAGTTTCGGCTTGGGAAAGACCTCATGCTAATTAGCTTTATGTAAAGTGGAGATGTCGCAGTTTTGAGGATGCCAACATAATTCTATCCCATCAAATCCCACATGTCAGGCAGGATTATCTAGTAGAGGAGTGGAGGTAGGGGAAAGGGAGAGAAGCTCTGAAACCATCTTTGGACACTAGGAGGTTTTCACACCCTCTTGTTGGCTAGGATATAAAATGTGGGGGTGGGCTGTGTGGTCTCCAAGGTCTCTTAAAGCTTTCACATGCTTTGTTCCTATTCTCTGTCCTTTGCTCTCTCAGTGTGAATGTAGGGTTTGGGCGATTCAACCTGGAATGGTGAGAAGGAGTTTCCCAACAGAGCCACCTGCTGCTGTTGTCATGAAGACTGGGCCAAATTCTCCATGCTCCTTGCATTTGGGGGCAGCCGGTACCACTCCTGTGTAGCTGATGGGAACTCACTTTGCAGCTTGCATGTTTTGCCAGCCACAGCATTTTCAGAAATGGCCTGGTCACTCAATCTGAGCTGCAGTTCTCCATTTTTAGTATTTTAGTTCCTTTTTTAAAAAAAATTTATTATACTTTAAGTTCTGGGTTACATGTGCAGAACGTGCAGTTTTGTTACATAGGTATACACGTGCCATGGTGGTTTGCTGCACCCATCAAACCGTCATGTACATTAGGTATTTCTCCTAATGTTATCCCTCCCTTAGGCCCCCACCCCCCAACAGGCCCCAGTGTGTGATGTTCCCCTCCCTATGTCCATGTGTTCTCATTGTTCAACTCCCACTTATGAGTGAGAACATGCGGTATTTGGTTTTCTGTTCTTGTGATAGTTTACTAAGAATGATGATTTCCAGCTGCATCCATGTCCCCATAAAGGACATGAACTCATCCCTTTTTATGGCTGCATAGTATTCCATGGTGTATATGTGCCACATTTTCTTTATCCAGTCTAATACTGATGGACATTTGGGTTGGTTCCAAGTCTTTGCTATTGTGAATAGTGCCACAGTAAACATACATGTGCATGTGTCTTTATAGTGGAATGATTTATAATCTTTTGGGTATATACCCAGTAATGGGATTGCTGGGTCAAATGGTATTTCTGGTTTTAGATCCTTGAGGAATTGCCACACTGTCTTCTACAATGGTTGAACTAATTTACACTCCCACCAACAATGTAAAAGCGTTCCTATTTCTTCACATCCTCTCCAGTATCTGCTGTTTCCTTACTTTTTAATGATCGCCATTCTAACTGGCATGAGATGGTATCTCATTGCAGTTTTGATTTACATTGCTCTAATGACCAGTGATGATGAGCTTCTTTTCATATGTTTGTTGGCGGCATAAATGTCTTCTTTTGAAAAGTGTCTGTTCATGTCCTTTGCCCACTTTTTGATAGGGTTGTTTGTTTTTTCTTGTAAATTTATTTAAGTTCTTTGTAGATTCTGGATATGAGGCCTTCGTCAGATGGATAGATTGCAAAAATTTTCTCCCATTCTGTAGGTTGCCTGTTCACTCTGCTGATAGTTTCCTTTGCTGTGCAGAAGCTCTTTAGTTTAATTAGATCCCATTTGTCAATTTTGAATTGTATTGGCATTGCTTTTGGTGTTTTAGACATGAAGTCTTTGCCCATGCCTACATCCTGAGTGGTATTGCCTGGGTTTTCTTCTAGGATTTTTATGGTTCTAGGCTTATGTTTAAATCTTTGATCCATCTTGAGTTGATTTTTGTATAAGGTGTAAGAAAGGGGTCCAGTTTCAGTTTTCTGCACGTGGCTAGCCAGTTTTTGCAACATTTATTAAATAGGGAATCTTTTCCCCATTGCTTGTTTGTGTCAGGTTTGTCAAAGATCAGATGGTTGTAGATGTGTGGTGTTGTTTCTGAGGCCTCTGTTCTGTTCCCTTGGTCTATATCTCTGTTTTGGTACCAGTATCATGCTCTTTTTGGTTACTGTAGCCTTGTAGTATAGTTTGAAATGAGGTAGTGTGATGCCTCCAGCTTTGTTCTTCTTGCCCAGGATCGTCTTGGCTTGTGTGTTCTTTTTTGGTTCCATACAAAGTTTAAAGTAGTTTGTTCCAATTCTGTGAAGAAAGTCAGTGGTATCTTGATGGGGATAATATTGAATCCATAAATTAGTTTGGGCGGTGTGGTCATTTTCACGATATTGATTCTTCCTATCCATGAGCATGGAATGTTTTTCCGTTTGTTTGTGTCCTCTCTTATTTCCTTGAGCAGTGGTTTGTAGTTCTCCTTGAATAGGTCCTTTGCATCCCTTGTAAGTGGTATTCCTAGGTATTTTATTCTCTTAGTAGCAATGGTGAATGGGAATTCACTCACGATTTGGCTCTCTGTTTGTCTATTATTGGTGTATGGGAATGCTTGTGATTTTTGCACATTGATTTTTTATCCTGAGACTTTGCTGAAGTTGCTTATCAGCTTAAGGAGATTTTGGGCTGAGACTATGGTGTTTTCTAAATATACAATCATGTCATCTGCAAACAGAGATAGTTTGACTTCCTCTCTTCCTATTTGAATACACTTTATTTCTTTCTCTTGCATGATTGCTCTGACCAGAACTTCCAGTACTATGTTGAATAGGAGTGGTGAGAGAGAGCATCCTTGTCTTGTGCCAGTTTTCAAAGGGAATTCTTCCAGTTTTTGCTCATTCAGTATGATATTGGCTATGGATTTGTCATAAATAGCTCTTATTATTTTGAGATACATTCCATTGATACACAGTTTATTGGGAGTTCTTAGCATGAAGGGGTGTTGAATTTTGTCAAAGGCCTTTTCTGCATCTATTGAGATAATCATGTGATTTTTGTGATTGGTTCTGTTTATGCAATGGATTACATTTATTGATTTGCGTATGTTGAACCAGCCTTGCCTCTCAAGGATGAAGCCAAGTTGATCATGGTGGATAAGCTTTTTGATGTGCTGCTGGATTTGGTTTGCCAGTATTTTTTTTGAGGATTTTCGTATTGATGTTCATCAGGGATATTGGCCTGAAATTTTCCTTTTTTGTTGTGTCTCTGCCGGGTTTTGGTATCAGCATGATGCTGGTCTCATAAAATGAGTTAGGGAGGATTCCCTCTTTTTCTATTGTTTGGAATAGTTTGAGGAGGAATGATACCAGCTCCTCTTTGTACCTCTGGTAGAATTCGGCTGTGAATTCATCTGGTCCTGGACTTCTTTTGGTTGGTAGGCTATTAATTACTGCCTCAATTTCAGAACTTGTTATTGGTTTATTCAGGGATTCAACATCTTCCTAGTTTAGACTTGGAAGGGTGTATGTGTTCAAGAATCTATCCATTTCTTCTAGATTTTCTAGTTTATTTGTGTAGAGGCATTTATAGTATTTTCTGTTGTTAGTTTTATTTCTTTGGGATCAGTGGTGATATCCCCTATATCATTTTTTATTGCATCTATTTGATTCATTTGTCTTTTCTTCTTTATTTTATTTATTAGTCTGGCTAGTGGTCTATTTTGTTGATCTTCTCAAAAAACCAGCTCCTGGATTCATTGATTTTTTGAAGGATTTTTCATGTCTCTATCTCCTCCAGTTCTGCTCTGATCTTAGTTATTTGTTTTCTTCTGCTATATTTTGAATTTGTTTGCTGTTGCTTCTCTAGTTCTTTTAACTTTTGATTTTAGGGTGTCAATTTTAGATCTTTCCTGCTGTCTCTTGTGGGCATTTAGTGCTATAAATTTCCCTCTACACAGTGCTTTAAATGTGTCCCAGAGATTCTGGTACATTTTGTCTTCATTCTCATTGGTTTCAAAGAACATCTTTGTTTCTGCCTTCATTTTGTTATGTACCCAGTAGTCATTCAGGAGCAAGTTCAGTTCCCATGTAGTTGTGTGGTTTTGAGTGAGTTTCTTAATCCTGAGTTCTAGTTTGATTTCACTGTGGTCTGAGAGACTGTTATGATTTCCATTCTTTTGCATTTGCTGAGGAGTGTTTTACTTCCAATAATGTGGTTAATTTTAGAATAAATGCAGTGAGGTGCTGAGAAGAATGTATATTCTGTTGATTTGGGATGGAGAGTTCTGTAGATGTCTATTAAGTCCGCTTGATCCAAAGCTGAGTTCAAGTCCTGAATAACCTTGTTAATTTTCTGTCTCGTTGATCTGTCTCATATTGACAGTGGAAGGTTAAAGTCTCCCACTATTATTGTGTGGGAGTCTAAGTCTCTTTGTAGGTCTCTAAGAACTTGCTTTATGAATCTGGGTGCTACTGTATTGGGTGCATATATATTTAGGATAGTTAGCTCTTCTTACTGCATTGATCCCTTTACCATTATGTAATGGCCTTCTTTGTCTCTTTTGATCTTTGTTGGTTTAAAGTCTGTTTTATCAGAGACTAGGATTGCAACTCCTGCTTTGTTTTGCTTTCCATTTTCTTGGTAGATCTTCATTTATCCCTTTATTTTGAGCCTATGTGTGTCTTTGCATGTAAGATGGGTCTCCTGAATACAGCACACTGATGGGTCTTGACTCTTTATCCAGTTTGCCAGTCTGTGTCTTTTAATTGGGGCATTTAGCCCATTTACATTGAAGGTTAATATTGTTATGCGTGAATTTGATCCTGTCATTATGATGGTAGCTGGTTTTTTGCCCATTGGTTGATTCAGTTTCTTCATAGTGTCAATGTTATTTACAATTTGGTATGTTTTTGCAGTGGCTGGTACCGGTTTTTCCTTTTCATATTTAATGCTTCCTTCAGGAGCTCTTGTAAGGCAGGTCTGATGATGACACAATCTCTCGATCTTATTTGTTTCACTTATGAAGCTTAGTTTGGCTGGATATGAAATTCTGGGTTGAAAATTCTTTTCTTTAAGAATGTTGAATATTGTCCCCCACTCTGTTATGGTTTGTAGGGTTTCTGCAGAGAGACCCACTGTTAGTCTGATGTACTTCCCTTTGTGGGTAACCTGAACTTTCCCTCTGGCTGCCCTTAACATTTTTTCCTTCCTTTCAACCTTGGTGTATCTGATGATTATGTGTCTTGGGGTTGCTCTTCTCGAGGAATATCTCTGTGGTGTTCTCTGTATTTCCTGAATTTGAATGTTGGCCTGCCTTGCTAGACTGGGGAAGTTCTCCTGGATAATATCCTGAAGAGTGTTTTCCAACTTGATTCCATTCTCCTCGTCACTTTCAGGTACACCAATCAAACACAGATTTGGTCTTTTCACATAGCCCCATATTTCTTGGAGGCTTTGTTCATTCCTTTTTATTCTTTTTTCTCTAATCTTGTTTTCTCGATTTTATTAAGTTGATCTTCAATCACTGATATCCTTTCTTCTGCTTGATTGATTCAGCTATTGAAACTTGTGTATGCTTCATGAACTTCTCATGCTGTGTTTTTCAGCTCCATCAGGTCATTTATGTTGTTCTCTACATTGGTTATTCTAGTTAGCAATTCATCTAACCTTTTTTCAAGGTTTCTAGCTTCTTTGCATTGGGTTAGAACATGTTCCTTTAGCTTGGAGGACTTCATTATTACCCACCTTCTGAAGCCTACTTCTGTCAACTCGTCAAACTCATTCTCCATCCAGTTTTGTTCCCTTGCTGGCAAGGAGTTGTGATCCTTTGGAGGAGAAGAGGTGTTCTGCTTTTTGGAATTTTCAACATTTTCGTGCTGGTTTCTCCCCATCTTTGTGGATTTATCTACCTTTGGTCTTTGATGATGGTGACCTTTGGATAAGGTCTTTGAGTCTATGTGCTATTCCTTTCTGTTTGTTAGTTTTCCTTCTGACAGTCAGGCCCCTCTGCTGCTGATCTGCTGGAGTTTGCTGGAAGTACGCTCCCGATGCTGTTTGGCTGGGTATCACCAGCGGAGGCTGCAGAACAGCAAAGACTTCTGCCTGATCTTTCCACTGGAAGCTTCGTCCCAGAGGGCAGCTGCCAGATGTTAGCCAGAGCTCTCCTGTATGAGGTGTCTGTCAGTCCCTACTGGGAGGTGTCTCTATTTTAGTTCTTAAAACAAATCTGCCCTGGACTCCTAATTCAGGGACCTTCAAAGTTTTTTGGACACAACCCACATTCAAAAAACAAAACATACAGTTGATACAGATCTATATAAAAACACACAATTTATACAACATTGTCACAAAATAACACTTAGTGTTATTCCATGTAATGCATTTTTTTTTCATTTTTCTATTTTATTTTACTTTAAAATAAGTGCTTGTTGTGTCCCATTCAGTTGATGTTATAATCCACTATATTATGATCTACAGTTTTACAAGCATTGTTCATGTGATTTTAATTAGATTAGCATGATGGTTAATACTGAGTATCAACTCTATTGGATTGAGGGATAGAAAGTATTAATCCTGGGTGTGTCTGTGTGGGTGTTGCCAAAAGAGATTAACATTGGAGTCAGTGGGCTTGGGAAGGCTGAACCAGCCTTAATCTGGTGGGCACCATCTAATCAGCTTCCAGTAAATATAAAGCAGGCAGAAAAACGTGAAAATGTGAGACTGGCCTAGCCTCCCAGGCTACATCTTTGTCCCATGCTGGATGCTTCTTGCCCTCAAACATTGGACTCCAAGTTCTTCAGTTTTGGGACTCAGACTGACTCTCCTTGCTCCTCAAGCTTGCAGACAGCCTATTGTGGGACCTTGTGATCATGTAAGTTAATACTTAATACACTCCCCTTTATATGTGTTTATCTATCATGTTAGTTATGTCCCTCAAGGGAACCCTGACCAAAACAATTAGGGACTTGTTCTTTATGTCATTTTCTCTTCTAGAAGAGAATGTAAATACTAAGGGCAAGAGCATTGCATGAGAGGCTGCAATATTATCATAGTACTACAAAATAACTAGCCTATACCATCCAGAGGATCTTTGCACGTCATCTAGTTCCTGGTCCTGGAATTATACCAGAGACTCATAGAGTGCTTTCACCCAGAACCCAAATTTTATTTCTAGGAAATAGACACTGTTTGTCATCATTCCTGGTGTCCCATCCCATTCATGCTAGATTAGTTATGTTTATCAAACTTTAGGTTACAGCAAAGAACTTTTCCATGGCTAGGCATATATTATCATATAAATCTTTTATTTTTAAACAAAACTTGTTTTCTATACATACTTCATTAACTGATTAGCATCATGTCTTTTTCTTCATGTTCTTCATACCTAAATATGTTTTATAAAGAAATCTAAAGTTATTTGCTGATTTTTAATGATGGTTATGGTTGCTGGTGAACATTTTTAAGATTTTATTATACAAATTTAGCAGTTAAAAAGCAATCTCAGAAAAAGTTCTCAATTTTTTTTTTGTAGATCTTAACTATGAGTTAAGAGTTTTATAGAAGGATGATGTGGGCACCACATATTTAAATTCCTTGCACAATGTCATTCTAAACATAGGAGAAAAATACCCAGGATTTCAGGCTTCTAATAAAATTCTTATTATAAGTAAGCTTATCCTACTTTAAGGTACTTGATAAAAATTTGTGTGAAATACTGTCTGGATATTTAAGCTTTTCAGTGTTCTGAGGGTGTGACTGGTTATAACATGGTGCTAAAGGGAGAAAATACCTGGGGTCCCTCCATAGAGAATTCCAGAGTCCCAGACTGTATTTTTATTTCTTTAATTCACCATTCATTCATCATTTTTACATTCTTTCATTAGGTCCCATCCACACACATATATTGAGTGTCCATCATATGGCAGTCACTGCACTTGCCATTACAGATGGATTGAAGGCATCTGAAGATTCACAAGAAATGCTCTTGGTCCTTAAGGAACTTTGTCTCCAGAGTCATAAATCATAATAATAACAATTGCTAGTTGGTGATGCAGCCATATCTGTACTGTGTGTGTTCAGAATCTGAATAACCAGTTTAATAAAGTCAAATTGTTGTGGAAAACACTGGGGAGATTCTGGAACCACTTTGAAAAAAACCAAAGAACCTTGGAAGGAAAAAAAAAACCAATAAGCTTCCAAATAGAAATATTAATTCATAAGAATTTAATTCCTCTACTAAAAATAATGGCTACCCAAGACATTTACTAAATATTAATAGGAACAAGATGAGAGGCTTGCCAGGAGAATAGGGAGCAAAGGTGAATATTGTACTAGGAGTCTTCTATAAAAGAATGGAAATCCTTGGTCTTGAAGGAGTTATTAAACATCCATGAATTTTTATTTTAATAAAAATCAGGTAGAAATACAGAAAATAGGCTTGACACAAATAATTTTACTATAAATCTGTGTGTTGTTAGTACACACAAGTGAATGAACATTAAATCTACATTGACAGCTTTGCCCAATAAGAATGTATAAATATTGAAAAGAAAGGGATTTGAAGAATGAAACATTGGGGAACACAACAGAAAACCAGATTCCAGTTCAATTCCCACACTAGAATTACCACTGCAGAAAAGAAAGTGCTGAGAAACATTACGTTTGAAGGAGCAGGATCACAGGGTTCAACCATTCAAACAAACTCCATTTTGCATAGAAAACAGAGAACAGACAATGACCTTCTGGAATCTTCTCATGCAAAGTTACCATCTGACCTCTCTGGTGCTATTTCTGTATAACAATAAGAAGTGAGAAAGAGGAAACATTCACACAGATATTGTGGGAAGGATGCTGACTCAGCTAGAAGACTGTGACTCACTGGGAACTCAATTGGCTGACCCAGGATGGTATGCCAAAAGAAGTCTCACATGATGGAGTGGAACCTGGCCTGGCTACCTGATGCGTCTACGATGTACAATTCACTTTTTTTGTTGTTGTTGGAAGAAACTCATAAAACTCATTACAAGGCTTAGGAATGGAGACCTACTTTTTAAAAAATTGTTATAAACTTTTATTTTAAGTTCAGGGGTACATGTACAGGTTTGTTACGCAGGTAAAATTATGTCTTGGGGGCTTATTGTACAGATTATTTCATCACCCAGAGATTAAGCCTAGTATTCATTCATTATTTTTTTAAATTCTCTCCCTCCTCCCACCCTCCATCTTCCAATAGGCCCCAGTGTGTGTTGTTCTCCTCTATGTTTCCATATATTCTTATCATTTAGCTATCACTTATAAGTGAGAACAGGCAGTATTTGGTTTTCTGTTCCTGTGTTAGTCTGCAAGGGATAATGGCCTCCAGCTCCATCCATGTCCCTGCAAAAGACATGATCTTGTTATTTTTTATGGCTGCATAGTATTCCATGGTGCATATGTACCACATTTTTTTTATCGAGTCTATTATTGTGTAGCTTAAATCTTAAACAATCTCATAGAATCAAGAGTTACTAAAAAACGGCCACCTTTCAAAAAAGAGATAGATAAATCAAAATTAAATGCAGGTGCCTAAACAATATGAAAATATTCTAATTTTGTAGTAATAAAATGGTAATTTTTTTTTTAGTGCTTTTTTCTTTTTTTTGTTATTATTATACTTTAAGTTTTACGGTACATGTGCACAACGTGCAGGTTTGTTACGTGTATACATGTGCCATGTTGGTGTGCTGCACCCATTAACTCATCATTTAACATTAGGTGTATCTCCTAATGCTATCCCTCCCCCCTACCCCCACCCCACAACAGTCCCCGGTGTGTGATGTTCCCCTTCCTGTGTCCATGTGTTCTCATTGTTCAATTCCCACCTATGAGTGAGAACATGCGGTGTTTGGTTTTTTGTCCTTGCGATGGTTTGCTGAGAATGATGGTTTCCAGCTTCATCCACGTCCCTACAAAGGACATGAACTCTTCATTTTTTTATGGCTGCATAGTATTCCATGATGTATATGTGCCACATTTTCTTAATCCAGCCTATCATTGTTGGACATTTGGGTTGGTTCCAAGTCTTTGCTATTGTGAATAGTGCCGCAATAAACATACATGTGCATGTGTCTTTATAGCAGCATGATTTATAATCCTTTGGGTAGATACCCAGTAATGGGATGGTTGGATCAAATGGTATTTCTAGTTCTAGATCCCTGAGGAATCACCACACTGACTTCCACAATGGTTGAACTAGTTTACAGTCCCACCAAGAGTGTAAAAGTGTTCCTATTTCTCCACATCCTCTCCAGCACCTGTTGTTTCCTGACTTTTTAGTGATCGCCATTCTAACTGGCATGAGATGGTATCTCATTGTGGTTTTGAGTTGCATTTCTCTCATGGCCAGTGATGATGAGCATTTTTTCATGTGTCTTTTGGCTGCATAAATGTCTTCTTTTGAGAAGTGTCTGTTCATATCCTTCGCCAACCTTTTGGTGGGGTTGTTTTTTTCTTGTAAATTTGTTTGAGTTCATTGTAGATTCTGGATATTAGTCCTTTGTCAGATGAGTAGGTTGCAAAAATTTTCTCCCATTCTGTAGGTTGCCTGTTCACTCTGATGGTGGTTTCTTTTGCTGTGCAGAAGCTCTTTAGTTTAATTAGATCCCATTTGTCAATTTTGGCTTTTGTTGCCATTGCTTTTGGTGTTTTAGACATGAAGTCATTGCCCATGCCTATGTCCTGAATGGTATTGCCCAGGTTTTCTTCTAGGGTTTTTATTGTTTTAGGTCTAACATGTAAGTCTTTAATCCATTTTTGTATAAGGTGTAAGGAAGGGATCCAGTTTCAGCTTTCTACATATGGCTAGCCAGTTTTCCCAGCACCATTTATTAAATAGGGAATCCTTTCCTCATTTCTTGTTTTTGTCAGGTTTGTCAAAGATCAGATAGTTGTAGATATGTGGCATTATTTCTGAGGGCTCTGTTTTGTTCCATTGGTCTATATATCTGTTTTGGTACCAGTACCATGCTGTTTTGGTTACTTTAGCCTTGTAGTATAGTTTGAAGTCAGGTAGCATGATGCCTCCAGCTTTGTTCTTTTGGCTTAGGATTGACTTGGCGATGCGGGCTCTTTTTTGGTCCCATATGAACTTTAAAGTAGTTTTTTCCAATTCTGTGAAGAAAGTCATTGGTAGCTTGATGGGGATGGCATTGAATCTATAAATGACCTTGGGCAGTATGGCCATTTTCATGATATTGATTCTTCCTACCCAGGAGCATGGAATATTCTTCCATTTGTTTGTATCCTCTTTTATTTCATTGAGCAGTGGTTTGTAGTTCTCCCTGAAGAGGTCCTTCACGTCCCTTGTAAGTTGGATTCCTAGGTATTTTATTCTCTTTGAAGCAATTGTGAATGGGAGTTCACTCATGATTTGGCTCTCTGTTTGTCTGTTATTGGTGTATAAGAATGCTTGTGGTTTTTGCACATTGATTTTGTATCCTGAGACTTTGCTGAAGTTGCCTATCAGCTTAAGGAGATTTTGGGCTGAGACGATGGGGTTTTCTAGATATACAATCATGTCATCTGCAAACAGGGACAATTTGACTTCCTCTTTTCCTAATTGAATAGCCTTTATTTCCTTCTCCTGCCTGATTGCCCTGGCCAGAATTTCCAACACTATGTTGAATAGGAGTGGTGAGAGAGGGCATTCCTGTCTTGTGCCAGTTTTCAAAGGGAATGCTTCCAGTTTTTGTCCATTCAGTATGATATTGGCTGTGGGTTTGTCATAGATAGCTCTTATTATTTTGAGATACGTCCCATCAATATCTAATTTATTGAGAGTTTTTAGCATGAAGGGTTGTTGAATTTTGTCAAAGGCCTTTTCTGCATCTATTGAGATAATCATGTGGTTTTTGTCTTTGGTTCTGTTTATATGCTGGATTATGCTTCCTGATTTTCTTATGTTGAACCAGCCTTGCATCCCAGGGATGAAGCCCACTTGATCATGATGGATAAGCTTTTTGATGTATTGCTGGATGTGGTTTGTCAGTATTTTATTGAGGATTTTTGCATCAATGTTCATCAAGGATATTGGTCTAAAATTCTCTTTTTTTGTTGTGTCTCTGCCAGGCTTTGGTATCAGGATGATGCTGGCCTCATAAAATGAGTTAGGGAGGATTCCCTCTTTTTCTATTGATTGGAATAGTTTCAGAAGGAATGTTACCAGTTCCTCATTATACCTCTGGTAGAATTCGGCTGTGAATCCATCTGGTCCTGGACTTTTTTTGGTTGGTAAGCTATTAATTATTGCCTCAATTTTGACGCCTGTTATTGGTCTATTCAGAGATTCAACTTCTTCCTGGTTGAGTCTTGGGAGAGTGTATGTGTTAAGGAATTTATCCATTTCTTCTAGATTTTCTAGTTTATTTGCGTAGACGTGTTTATAGTATTCTCTGATGGTAGTTTGTATTTCTGTGGGATCGGTGGTGATATCCCCTTTGTCATTTTTTATTAGTCTATTTAACTCTTATCTCTTTTCTTCTTTATTAGTCTTGCTAGCAGTCTATGAATTTTGTTGATCTTTTCAAAAAACCAGCTTCTGGATTCATTGATTTTTTGAAGGGTTTTTTGTGTCTCTATTTCCTTCAGTTCTGCTCTGATCTTAGTTATTTCTTGCCTTCTGCTAGCTTTTCAATGTGTTTGCTCTTGCTTCTCTAGTTCTTTTAATTGTGATGTGAGGGTGTCAATTTTAGATCTTTCCTGCTTTCTCTTGTGGGCATTTAGTGCTATAAATTTCCCTCTACACACTGCTTTGAATGTCTCCCAGAGATTCTGGTATGTTGTGTCTTTGTTCTCATTGGTTTCAAAGAACATCTTTATTTCTGCCTTCATTTTGTTATGTACCCAGTAGTCATTCAGGAGCAGGTTGTTCAGTTTCCATGTAGTGAGTGGTTCTGAGTGAGTTTCTTAATCCTGAGTTCTAGTTTGATTGCAGTGTGGTCTGAGAGACAGTTTGTTATAATTTCTGTTCTTTTACATTTGCTGAGGAGTGCTTTACTTCCAAGTATGTGGTCAATTTTGTAATAGGTGTGGTGTGGTGCTGAAAAGAATGTATATTCTCTTGATTTGGGGTGGAGAGTTCTGTAGATGTCTATTAGGTCTGCTTGGTGCAGAGCTGAGTTCAATTCCTGGATATCCTTGTTAACTTTCTGTCTCGTTGATCTGTCTAATGTTGATAGTGGGGTGTTAAAGTCTCCTATTATTATTGTGTGGGAGTCTAAGTCTCTTTTTAGGTCACTAAGGACTTGCTTTATGACTCTGGATGCTCCTGTATTGGGTGCATATATATTAGGATAGTTAGTTCTTCTTGTTGAATTGATCCTTTTACCATTATGTAATGGCCTTCTTTTTCTCTTTTGGTCTTTGTTGGTTTAAAGTTTGTTTTATCTGAGACTAGGATTGCAACCCCTGCCTTTTTTGTTTTCCATTTGCTTGGTAGATCTTGCTCCATCCCTTTATTTTGAGCCTATGTGTGTCTCTGCACGTGAGATGGGTTTCCTGAATACAGCACACTGATGGGTCTTGACTCTTTATCCAATTTGCCAGTCTGTGCCTTTTAATTGGAGCATTTAGCCCATTTACATTTAAGGTTAGTATTGTTATGTGTGAATTTGATCCTGTCATTATGATGTTAGCTGGTTAATTTGCTCAGTGGTTGATGCAGTTTCTTCCTAGCCTCGATGGTCTTTACAATTTGGCATGTTTTTGCAGTGGCTGGTACTGGTTGTTCCTTTCCATGTTTAGTGCATCCTTCAGGAGATCTTTTAGGGCAGTCCTGGTGGTGACAAAATCTCTCAGCATTTGCTTGTCTCTAAAGGATTTTATTTCTCCTTTACTTATGAAGCCTAGTTTGGTTGGATATGAAATTCTGGGTTGAAAATTCTTTTCTTTAAGAATGTTGAATATTGGCCCCCACTCTCTTCTGGCTTGTAGAGTTTCTGCCGAGAGATCAACTGTTAGTCTGACGTGCTTTGTGGGTGACCCAACCTTTCTCTCTGGCTGCCCTTAATATTTTTTCCTTCATTTCAACTTTGGTGAATCTGACTATTATGTGTCTTGGAGTTGCTCTTCTCGAGGAGTATCTTTGTGGTGTTCTCTGTATTTCCTGAATCTGAATGTTGGCCTGCCTTGCTAGATTGGGCAAGTTCTCCTGAATAATATCCTGCAGAGTGTTTTCCAACTTGGTTCCATTCTCCCCATCACTTTCAGGTACACCAATCAGATGTAGATTTGGTCTTTTCATATAGTCCCATATTTCTTGGAGGGTTTGTTTGTTTCTTTTTATTCTTTTTCCTCTAAACTTCTTTTCATGCTTCATTTCATTCATTTCATCTTCCATCACTGATACCCTTTCTTCCAGTTGATTGCATTGGTTACTGAGGCTTGTGCATTCATCACATAGTTCTCATGCCATGTTTTTCAGCTCCATGAGGTCCTTTAAAGACTTCTCTGCATTGATTATTCTAGTTATCCATTCGTGTAATTTTTTTTCAAAGTTTTTAACTTCTTTGCCATTGGTTCGAACTTCCTCCTTTAGCTCGGAGTAGTTTGATCTTCTGAAGCCTTCCTCTCTCAACTCATCAAAGTCATTCTCCATCCAGCTTTGTTCGGTTGCTGGTGAGGAGCTGCGTTCCTTTGGAGGAGGAGAGGTGCTCTGATTTTTAGAGTTTCCGGTTTTTCCCCATCTTTGTGGTTTTATCTACTTTTAATCTTTGATGATGGTGATGTACATATGGGTTTTTGGTGTAGATGTTCTCTCTGTTTGTTAGTTTTCCTTCTAACAGTCAGGACCCTCAGCTGCAGGTCTGTTGGAGTTTACTGGAGGTCTACTCCAGACCCTGTTTGCCTGGGTATCAGCAGTGGTGGCTGCAGAACAGCGGATATTGGTGAACTGCAAATGCTGCTGCCTGATGGTTCCTCTGGAAGTTTTGTCTCAGAGGAGTACGTGGCTGTGTGAGGTGTCAGTCCTCCCCTACTTGGGGGTGCCTCCCAGTTAGGCTACTCAGGGGTCAGGGACCCACTTGAGGAGGCAGTCTGTTCATTCTCAGATCTCCAGCTGCATGCTGGGAGAACCACTACTCTCATCAAAGCTGTCAGACAGGGACATTTAAGTCTGCAGAGGTTACTGCTGTATTTTGTTTGTCTGTGCCCTGCCCTCAGAGGTGGAGCCTACAGAGGCAGGCAGGCCTCATTGAGCTGTGGTGGGCTCTACCCAGTCTGAGCTTCCCTGCCACTTTGTTTACCTATTCAAGCCTGAGCAATGGTGGGCACCTCTCCCCCAGCCTCACTGCCACCTTGCAGTTTGATCTCAGACTGCTGTGCTAGCAATGAGCGAGGCTCCATGGGCATAGGACCCTCCGACCCTGGTGCAGGATATAATCTCTTGGTGTGCCGTTTGTTAAGCCTGATGGAAAAGCACAGTATTATGGTGGGTGTGACCTGATTTTCCAGGTTTGGTTTGTCACCCCTTTCTTTGACTAGGAAAGGGAATTCCCTGACCCCTTGTGCTTCCCGGGTGAGGTGATGCCTCGCCCTGCTTTGGCTAATGCACGGTGTGCTGCACCCACTGTCCTGCACCCACTCTCTGGCACTCCCCAATGAGAAGAACCTGGTACCTCAGTTGGAAATGCAGAAATCACCTGTCTTCTGCATCGCTTATGCTGGGAGCTGTACACTGGAGCTGTTCCTATTTGGTCATCTTCAAAATGGTAATTTTTAATAACACCAAGAGGCTATTCTTCAGCTCAACAAGCAAATTAATGTAAGCATCATATTATTATTTAGAATGGCCTGTTTCTGTGGAGATTTAGAAACATGGGCACTCATGGTTATTTTGCTGATTTTTGGATAATTCAATAACATGTATCTAAATAAAAATGTTTCTTTGCTTTATTTTAGTAGTTCTCCTTCTAAAAATTTATTTAATTCAAGAATATAACCATTAGATATGCTGAAATATTGATCTATTAAGATGTTCTTTGTACCATGATTTATAACATAAATAGTACAAAAAGGAAACAGAACAACTGTCACTTAGTAAGAGGCTGATTTTGGATATATGCTTGATCTAGCCCACTGCCTCCACTTTAGTCCTGAGGGTCACCATCACTTCTTACCTGAACTACTGCAGTAGGTCCTAACTGGTTTTGGGGCTTCCACATTCCTCATCCTCCAATACATTCTCCACACAGCAGCAATAGGAATCTTAAACTATAAATCAAGTCATATCATTCCACTCCTTAAAACCTGGGGGGCCTTCCATTGCCCTGAAAATAAAATCTACACTCAGACCATGAGCTCAAAGTCCATTCAAGAAATGGCCCCAGCCACAATGTGTGTGTGTGCTTGTGTGTGTTTGTGTTTGTGCATCCTTTGTTTTTAAAAAATTTGTATTAGAGTATAATTTACACACAGTGAAATGCACAGATATTGAGTGTATAATTTGATGAGTCTTGACAAATTTATTCACCCATGTAAC
Organism: Pongo pygmaeus; assembly: GCF_028885625.2. Classification (NCBI taxonomy): domain Eukaryota; kingdom Metazoa; phylum Chordata; class Mammalia; order Primates; family Hominidae; genus Pongo; species Pongo pygmaeus. Next base: position 84,382,976 of record NC_072378.2, read on the forward strand.
AAACACTCCTATCATCATATAAGACAGTTCCAATACCCCCCGAAATACCCTCATGTCCCTCCTTAGTTAACCCCTGCTCTACTCCCTAATTATGGGACAACTATTGTTATAATTTCTATCACCATAGATAAGTTTTGTTTGTTCTAGAATTTCATATAAATGAAAGCATACCATGTCTTCTCTTTTGTGCCTGGCTATTTTTACTCTGCATAATGATTTCAAGATTTCATCCATGTTACTGCCTGTATCAGGTTATTCCTTTTATTGCTAAGTAGTATTTCATAGCATATCCTAGGTATTTATACTCTACAGACCTCTGATCTTCTTCTCAGTAGTCACCAAACTTGAGCCACACTGATCTTTGATTTGTTCCTTGAATAAGCTTCCTTTGAATCTTCAGGGTCTTTGCATCTGATGTTACCTCTGCATGGAATGCTCTTTCGCCATCCTTTGCATAAGTCACTCCTTCTCATCATTTTCTATCTCAACTAACATTCCTTCTCCACAGACAGACGTTTTCTGACCAGGCTATATAAAACACCTCTGCATAATTTTTCTCTATTATTTCTTTCTGTTATGACATTGATCACACTTTGCAATTGTTTTATTTATTTTTCTGTTATTCTATGTTTTCCCTTCTAGAATAAAGGATCTCTGAAGGTAGACACAATCTCTCTCTTGTTCACTGTTTCATCCCTAGCACTTAGGAGAGTGCCTGGCACGTGGAAGGTGTTCAATAAATTTTGGGTAGGACTAGCTTTATTTAAATAAATAATAATTATTTTAATTGAATTACTTCAATCACCATTAAAATAACTGTGAAGGAAAATATATTGTGGAACATTTAGGTGAAATGACAGTTCAATAGATAGATTACAATAGCAGTATGCATAGTATAAACTCATTTTTGTGAAAAGTAAAAATGATATGTGCTTATGTATAATGAAAATATTGTTGGGCAGCGTAATTTTAATCTTCTATCTCACCATTTTAATATCTTCCAAAATTTGTATAATAAAAATTATTTTCAGAATTGAAATTAATCATTTATTTCTAGTCAGCTGCCTTAATCTGTAGTTTGGTGCCATGCCTGTGCCTTCCTTTGCCTGAAATGCATCAGGCAGGCGTGTGCTGTGTCTGAAACGGAGGGGGTTCATTCTGAATATTTTGTAGGATGATAGTAAGAAGTGTAGACATCAGGGAGAGCCTCCAAGTAAAATCTTTACTTCTATCTAGTGAAGGAGTCACCAAACCTTTTCTGTAAAAGGCCAGATAGTAGATATTTTAGGCTTTGTGGGACATTTCTTTACTGTGGCAGCTACTGAATTCTGCCTCACTGTGAAAGCAGCTAGAGACAAAATGTAATCCAAATGGGCATGGCTATGTTCCAATAACACTTGATTTACCAAAACAGGTGGCAAGTTGGATTTAGCCCCAAGGATTATGTTTTGCTGACACCTTGTTCTAGCATAACATCTTGATATGGTTTGGCTCTGTGTCCCCACTCAAATCTCATCTCAAATTGTAGTCCCCATGAGGGAGATAGGTGAATGGATCATGAGGTTATTTCCCCCATGCTGTTTTCATGATAGTGAGTGAGTTCTCATGAGATTTGATGGTTTTATAAGGGGCTTTCCCCTCTTTGCTTTCTCTTCTCTCTCCTGCCACCTTGTGAAGAAGGTGCCTTGCTTTCCCTTCAACTTCCACTATGATTGTAAGTTTCCAGAGGCCTCCCCAGCCATGTGGAACTGTAAGTCCATTAAACATCTATCCTTTATAAATTACATAGTCTCAGGGAAGTTCTTTATAGCAGTGTGAAAATAGACTAATACACATCTCAAACTTTATTTGCTTATCCTTCTTAACTACCTAGTGAAATCAAATTATCAGAGTTCACAATTCCTGGCTTCGCTACTTGCAGGCAGATGGGTCAATGAGCATATTGCTTAACATCTGTAAGTTTGGTTTTCACACCTGGAGAACAAACTAATACTAGTACTTACCACATAGAGTCTTTTTGATGATTAGATAAAATAATCCATGCAAAACACTCAGCCCAGGGTGTAGCATGTAGTAAAGTCTTGCCCTAGTTACTCTGTTTGTCCTAGGTCCATTCTATGCCCTGCTTTGCCCTGCTCTGCCCTGTGCTGAGGAAACTGATCCCTACACATACATAACCTGGGCTCCCTGCATGGTTGGCCTCCACTTGAGTTCACTCACTAGGAGGCACTGGCTATAGACTGCAGGTGGGAGAAAACAGAGAGCTTTACTGAGGTATTTCTTCCTTCCCCTTAATTATTTCAGCACTGCTTTTCTGACCACAGCTGGGTCTCTCCCTAGCTAAGGCTCTCAACAAGTAGCCCCTACTCCATGTCTTCAGCCCTCCCTCAGTGAGCTCTGGGAGCGCTATTTTCTTCCCTTGGACTTTTAGACTTCCTGCTTTTCCTAGTCTGTGGATATCTTCATATCCTTTGCTTATTCCCTAACCCTACCTACACCTAGATAAAAAGTGTCTTCATTTGAACCTTCTGGTGAATTCTCTTCTCAGCTGGCTTCCTAACTAAAACATTACTCTTTCATGTTAAAAACAACAAGGATAATGGTAACGATGAAAACTACTGTTACTGTTGTAATCATCAATTATTTCAAAACATTTTTCAGGTGTAGGTCTCTAAACTAATTCTTGGTATACTATCCATTGCTCTTCTAGATCTTTCCAACATAATTGTTATCAGCTAATACTATGACATTTGATATTGAGGATTGGCGCTGAGAGAGACCCTGAGAGGTCAACTAACATATTTTCTTGCTTTAAGGTATTTTGGAACATGTTTCAAAGTCAGACAGGAATCTACAGTGCTGTACCCTTTTATCTCTTTCATGTAGCGAGAATTAAAATACAGTAACATAACCCCAAGTATAGATTTTCCAACAGTATGAAATCACCCAGCACACAGAGTGATGTTTCCATTCTTACTCCACCCTTTTTGCAAGTGGTAGACAGGAATAGGGTAATGGACAAGGAAAGGGTAACAAAAGCACCATAACTCAAGGTTTTCTGGAGCCAGACATGTCTGGTCATATATTAGGGCAGCAGTCATAGGTCTGTGGCAGAGAGATGAGGGCAACCTACCTGTGGACTGGGCCCTGGAACAGAGGCTCTGAGTCAGGATTGCCCAAAGGCTCCTTCCTGCTACCTGCCTGAAGCTGAAACCTGCCAACTACCATCCTTGGGAGCTATTAATATTTGACTGCTCATAATTAGCTCCAAATAGTTTGAATTGGGTGTATTAGTACTGTATTACTTTCACTTTTCCAAGTAAGCCTAAGAGAAACTGTATTTTCAACAATGTCTATTTAAATCAGGAAGTACAAGGCTGATCTGAATTTGACTTTCACTTCAAGTAACAATGTTAAATGTGTCTGCAAACTGGCAAACAAGTCTCAAGGAAACTGCTGTATTTTATCATTTATAAAATGAAATTTTAAGTCGTCATTTTTTGCTTATATGTATAATATATATTATACCAATATACTTATTTTGCCAACTGTGTTCTCTTGGGAAGAATTGCTCCTTACTCTGAGATACTTTCTACTTCTTTTGATGTTAAAATAATCTTTCTTTTATGAAATTGTAACAATGAAGACAATAACAAGCCACAGTGATTGAATGAATAGCATGTGCCAGGCGCTGTGCTTAGTGCTTTTCTACATTTAGCAGGTAATTTATTTGTAATTCTCACAAGAAGCCTTGGAGGGGAGTGGGACTGTTATCCTCATTTAAAAGAGACTGAGGATGAGGGACAGAGTGGTTAAGAATCTTTTTTCAAGGTCTCATAACTATTATGTGGCAGTGTTGGAAGATAAACCTAGATAGTTTGACTCTAAAGGCTAAACTTCATTGTTTTCCCATAGTGTTGGTTGGTGCAAAAGTAATTGTGGTTTTTGCCATTACTTTGGCAAAAACCAAAATTATTTTTTTAAATTAAAAATTTTTTTTTGTTTTATTATACTTTAAGTTCTAGGACACATGTGCAGAACGTGCAGGTTTGTTACATAGGTATACACGTGCCATGGTGGTTTGCTGCACCCATCAACCTGTCATCTACATTAGGTATTTCTCCTAATGCTATCCCTCCCCTTGCTCCCCACCCCCGACAGGCCCCAGTGTGTCATGTTCCCCTCCCTGTGCCTATATGTTCTCATTGTTCAACTCCCACTTATGAGTGAGAACATGCAGTGTTTGGTTTTCTGTTCCTGTGTTAGTTTGCTGACAGTGATGCTTTCCACCTTCATCCATGTCCCTGCAAAGGACATGAACTTATTCTTTTTTATGGCTGCATACTATTCCATGGGGCATATGTGCCGCATTTTCTTTATCCAGTCTATCATTGACGGGCATTTCGGTTGGTTCCAAGTCTTTACTATTGTAAATAGTGCCGCAATAAACATATGTGTGCTTGTGTCTTTATAGTAGAATAATGTATAATCCTTTGGGTATATACCCAGTAATGGTATTGCTGGGTCAAATGGTATTTCTAGTTCTAGATCCTTGAAGAATTGCCACACTATCTTCTACAATGGTTGAACTAATTTACATTGCCACCAACTGTGTAAAAATGTTCCTATTTCTCCACATCCTCTCCAGCATCTGTTGTTTCCTGACTTTTTAATGATTGCCATTTTAATTGGCATGAGATGGTATCTCATTGTGGTTTTGATTTGCATTTCTCTAATGACCAGTGATTATGAGCTTTTTTTCATATGTTTGTTGGCTGCATAAATGTCTTCTTTTGAGAAGTGTCTGTTCCTAACCTTCACCCACCTTTTGATGGGGTTGTTTGTCTTTTTCTTGTAAATTTTTTTAAGCTCCTTGTAGATTCTGGATATTAGAGCTTTGTCAGATGGATAGATTGCAAAAATTTTCTCCCATTCTGTAGGTTGTCTGTTTATTCTGATAATAGTTTCTTTTGCTATGCAGAAGCTCTTTAGTTTAATTAGATTCTATTTGTCGATTTTGGCTTTTATTGCAATTGCTTTTGGTGTTTTAGTCATGAAGTCTTTGCCCATTCCTATGTCCTGAATGGTATTGCCTAGGTTTTCTTCTAGAGTTTTTATGGTTCTAGGTCTTACATTTAAATCTTTAATCCATCTTGAGTTGATTTTTGTATAAGGTGTAAGGAAGGGGTCCAGTTTCAGTTGTCTGCATATGGCTAGCCAGTTTTCCCAACACCATTTATTAAATAGGAAATCCTTTCCCCATTGCTTTTGTCAGGTTTGTCAAAGATCAGTTGGTTGTAGATGTGTGGTGTTATTTCTGAGGTCTCTGTTCTGTTCCATTGTTCTATATATCTCTTTTGGTACCAGAACCGTGCTGTTTTGGTTACTGTAGCCTTGCAGTATAGTTTTAAGTCAGGCAGTGTCATGCCTCCAGCTTTGTTCTTTTTGTTTAGAATTGTCTTGGCTATGTGGGCTCTTTTTTGGTTCCATATGAAATTTGAAGTAGTTTTTTCTAATTCTGTGAAAAAAGTCAATGGCAGCTTGATGAGAATAGCATTGAATCTATAAATTACTTCGAACAGTATGGCCATTTTCACGATATTGATTCTTCCTATCCATGAGCATGGCATGTTTTTCCATTTGTTTGTGTCCTCTTTTATTTCCTTGAGCAGTGGTTTGTAGTTCTCCTTGAAGAGGTCTTTCACATCCCTTGTAAGTTGTATTCCTAGATATTTCATTCTCTTTGTAGCAATTGTGAATGGGAGTTCACTGATAATTTGGCTCTCTGTTTGTCTATTATTGGTGTATAGGAATGCTTGTGATTTTTGCACATTGATTTTGTATTCTGAGATTTTACTGAAGTTGCTCATCAGCTTAAGGAGTTTTTGGGCTGAGACAATGGGGTTTTCTAAATATACAATCATGTCATCTACAAGCAGAGGTAATTTGACTTCCTCTCTTCCTATTTGAATATGCTTTATTTCTTTCTCTTGCCTAATTTCCCTGGCCAGAACTTCCAATACTATGTTGAGTAGGAGCAGTGAGAGAGGGCATTCTTGTCTTGTGCCCTGTTTTTGAAGGAAATGCTTCCAGCTTTTGCCCATTCAATATGGTATTGGCTGTGGGTTTGTCATAAATAGCTCTTATTATTTTGAGATACATTCCATCAATACCTAGTTTATTGAGTGTTTTTACCATGAAGGGTGTTGAATTTTACTGAAGACCTTTTCTGCATCTATTGAGATAATCCTGTGTTTTTTGTCATTGGTTCTGTTTATGTGATGGATTACGTTTATTGATTTGTGTATGTTGAACCAGCCTTGCATCCCAGGGATGAAGCCAACTTGATCACGGTGGATTAGCTGGTTTTGTTTTGTTTTGTTTTGTTTTGTTTTGTTTTGTTTTGAGACAGAGTCTCGTTCTGTCACCCAGGCTGAAGTGCAGTGGCGTGATCTCTGCTCACTGCAAGCTCTGCCTCCTGGGTTCACGCCATTCTCCTGCCCCAGCCTCCAGAGTAGCTGGGAATACAGGTGCCCGCCACCACACCCGGCTAATTTTTTTATTTTTATTTTTAGTAGAGACAGGTTTTCACCCTGTTAGCCAGGATGGTCTCGATCTCCTGACCTCGTGATCCGCTTGCCTCTGCCTCCCAAAGTACTGGGATTACAGACGTGAGCCACTGTGCCCGGCCAGATTAGCTTTTTAATGTGCTGCTCGATTTGGTTTGCCAGTATTTTATTGAGGATTTTTGCATCAATGTTCATCAGAGATATTGGCCTGAAATTTTCTCTTTTTGTTGTAATTCTGCCAGATTTTGGTATCAGGATGATACTGGCCTCATAAAATGAGTTGGGGAGGAGTCCCTCTTTTTCCATTGTTTGAAGTAGTTTTAGAAGGAATGGTACCAGCTCCTCTTTGTACCTCTGGTGGACTTCAGCTGTGAATCCGTCTGGTCCTGGGCTTTTTTTGGTTGGTAGGCTATTAATTACTGCCTCAACTTCAGAACTTGTGATTGGTCTATTCAGGGATTCAACTTCTTCCTTGTTTAGTCTTGGGAGGGTGTATGTGTCCAGGAATTTATCAATTTCTTCTAAATTTTATAGTTTATTTGCATAGTGGTGTTTATAGTATTTGCTGATGGTAGTTTGTATTTCTGTGGGATCAGTGGTGATATCCCCTTTATCATTTTTTGTAGTGTCTATTTGATTCTTCTCTCTTTTCATCTTTATTAGCCTGGCTAGCAGTTTATCTATTTTGTTAATCTTTTCAAAAACCAGCTCCTGGATTCATTGATTTTTTGAAGTATTTTTCTTATCTCTATCTCCTTTAGTTCAGCTTTGATCTTAGTTATTTCTAGTCTTCTGCTAGCTTTTGAGTTTGCTTGCTCTTTCTTCTTTTCTTGCTAGCTGTTTTAATTGTGGTGTTAGGGTGTCAATTTTAGATCTTTCCCACTTTCTCCTGTGGGCATTTAGAGCTGTAAATTTCCGTCTAAACACTGCTTTAGCTGTGTCCAAGAGATTCTGGTAAATTTTGTCTTTGTTCTCATTGGTTTCAAAGAACTTATTTATTCCTGCCTTGATTTCATTATTTACCCAGTAGTCATTCAGGAGCAGGTTGTTCAATTCCTGTGTAGTTGTGTGGTTTTAATCCTGAGTTCTAATTTGATTGCACTGTGGTCAGAGAGACTGTGTTATGATTTCCACTTCTTTATATTTGCTGAGGAGTGTTTTACTTCCAATTATGTGGTCAGTTTTAGAATAAGTGCTATGTGGTGCTGAGAAGCATGTATGTTCTGTTGATTTGGGGTGGAGAGTTCTATAGATGTCTACTAGGTCCACTTGGTCCAGAGCTGAGTTCAAATCCTGAATATCTTTGTTAATTTTCTGTCTTGTTGATCTGTCTAATATTGACAATGGGATGGTAAAGTCTCCCACTATTATTGTGTGGGAGTCAAAGTCTCTTTGTAGGTCTCTAAGAACTTGCTTTATGAATCTGGGTGCTACTGTATGGGGTGCATATATATTTAGGATAGTTAGCTCTTCTTGTTGCAGTGATCCCTTTATCATTATGTGATGCCCTTCTTTGTTTCTTTTGATCTTTCTTGGTTTAAAGTCTGTTATATCAGAGACTAGGATTGCAACTCCTGCTTTTTTTTTGTTTTGCTTTGCATTTGCTTGGTAAATCTTCCTCCATTCCTTTATTTTGAGCCTATGTGTGTCTTTGCATGTGAGATGGGTTTCCTGAATACAGCATACTGATGGGTCTTAACTCTTTATCCAACTTGCCAGTCTGTGTCTTTCAATTGGGATGTTTAGCCCATTTACATTTAAGGTTAATATTGTTATGTGTGAATTTGATCCTGTTATTATGATACTAGCTGGTTATTTTGCCCATTAGTTGCTGCAGTTTCTTCATAGTGTCGATGGTCTTTACATTTTGGTATGTTTTTGCCCTGGCTGTTGCTGGTTTTTCCTTTTCATATTTAGTGCTTCCTTCAGGAGCTCTTGTAATTCAGGCCTGGTGGTGACAACATTCCTCAGCATTTGCTTGTCTGTAAAGGAATTTATTTCTCCTTCACTTATGAAGCTTAGTTTAGCTGAATATGAGATTCTGGGTTGAAAATTCTTTTCTTTAAGAATGCTGAATATTAGCCCCCACTCTCTTCTGGCTTGTAGGATTTCTGCAGAGAGATCCACTGTTAGTTTGATGGCTTCTCTTTGTGGGCAACCCAACCTTTCTCTCTGGTTTTTTCCTTCATTTCAACCTTGGTGAATCTGACGATTATGTGTCTTGGGGTTGCTCTTCTCGAGGAGTATCTTTGTGGTGTTCTCTGTATTTCCTGAATTTGAATGTTTGCCTTTCTTGCTAAGTTGGGGCAGTTCTCCTGGATCATATCCTGAAGGTGTTTTCCAACTTGGTTCCATTCTTCCTTTCACTTTCTGGCACACCAATCATCGAAGGTGTGGTATTTTCACATAGTCCCATTTTTCTTGGAGGCTTTGTTTATTCCTCTTCATTCTTTTTTCTCTAATCTTGTCTTCACACTTCATTTCATTAATTTGATCTTCAATCTCTGATATCCTTTCTTCTGGTTCATCGATTCAGCTATTGATACTTGCATATGCTTCTTGAATTTCTTGTGCCGTGAAAAACTGCAATTACTTTTGGACCAACCAAATAGATTGCACTTGCTTCTTGTTAATGTTCTTTGTTGGAAAAATTGTATTTTAAATCCCAAATTCTGGGAACCACTAGACTCTTCTCTCTGCTGTATCAGCTAATATGTTGCAAGTAGGCCTGAGAGGAGTGGACAGACTGGGCTTGGAAAGCATTATCCAGACCATTGCATCTCCTATGTGGTCAGCATGGAGAGAGATTGCAAAGGCAAGTAAGGTTCTGATATTGCCACAGACATTTTTGCAAAGTCACTGGCTACAGAAACAAAAAGGTTAGAGAGAGGTGTTTTGGCTCTCATGACACCATGATGGGGTGTTATCACCTCAATAATATTGCCAGCCCCGTCACAAAGAACACTACCTTCAACATAAGAAAGAAAACCTCCCGGAGGCAGCACATGCTGAGAAAATATGGCTGCAGTCCAGGAGGCTGTTTCCAGAAACCACACCCAGCTGAAAGCCCTCACCCCAGCTGGGAAGTCTGGTTATTGTTTGGATCAGCTCATAAAGTCCCTATGGGACTCCTTTGCTCTGTCTGATGGTAGCAATAGAACACAGCTCTGGGAAGTTGGATCTCTTGTGCTGTTACATCCCTTGCTTAATATCATGGCAATGTATCCCTGTCAGGCATGATGGTGTGAATATGAAAGGTTAAGTTCACTTGAATTAATCTGTATATGCTCCAGAAGTTTACCTTAATAAAGTAAATGTATTCTAGGTCCAGCCATTACTAGTGTTAAGGCTTGAAAGAAATTTGGAAGCTGTATCCTACAAATATGGTGAAGTACATCTACACTAAAACCCAAGTAAACTAAAATCCAAGCACAGTATTAGTTTTCCAGGAACATAAAAACATGACAGTGTTTATAGTATTAGAAAATGCTACTATTCAGTCATCATTTGTATGTGTCAAGAAAAGGGCAAATGCCTACATCACATTGCATATTTGTGAAGACAGTTCTTTCGTTTCTAGCTCTGTGCTCTCACTGGGGATCTGTGTCATTTTATTCCAATCTAGCCATGCTGTTTTTATTATTATGCCAATAATGCATTGCTCAAAGTTGTCTTTAGTGTATGCTTTTATTCCACATTGATGATGCATTGCTTGAAGTTGTTCTTTTAGTGTCTTCATTTTGAATAACAGCTACCATTGACTAAGCTCCTACCTAAGTGCCAGCCACCAGTCCAAAGAATTTATACATTTTATCACACTTATTTATTATAACAACTCCTTGAGGCAGGTACAGTATTCCCATTTTATAGATGAAGAAATGAAATTGACATGGTGTAATTTTCCTAAGGTGAGAGGTCAGGAGCAGAGTTTGGATTCAAACAAAGCAGGTCTTTCTGACTCCAAGGTCCACTCTCTTTCCACTACACCAGGGCTCTGTCCTCTGTCTTTTCCGGTGATTATTCTCTAGGTATGTGCAATTATTGGACTTCCGCTTGCCACACAGCAGCTCCTGGGTCTTGCTACCTCCCTGCCCCACAAGTCCTGTTCAGTATGGGGCTAGGCCATGGGATCATGCCTCAACTCCTGCTGCCCAACAGATATTGGTAAAGATTCTAGATTCAAGATCTTAGATATTTAGTTCTGCCAGTTAGTGATAAGTGGGTGCTGCCAAAGCTTACTCTTAAAATTGTTTAAAGAAACAGCTTTCTCATTTTACAATCATAGAGAAAGTTGATAGAACTTTACTTTGAGAACACCATTGTTGTATAGAAAGTGTCTTGATTTTGGTGCTTCAGTTTTCTGCCAGCTCATTATTGGGCAGCCTACTCTTAGGGTAGCAGAGTTCGGCTTTCAGATCCACATAATGAAAGGGAAATTTGGATATGTGGTGGATTTCACTGAACTGGATTGATGTGGTTTTCTTCTACTGTAGAAAGTGATTTTCCTGAAATGGTCCATGTCTTTGTTGTTAGAGCAGATAATGTAAATAATAGTCTTGAGGTTTTTTTGATGATGCCTATATTATGCTTAAATGGAAGATTTTACAATATGGCTGGAAATATAATCTAAGAGCAGATTTCATATAAATATTTGAAATTTATTTCAACAAATATTTACTGAACATGTATATGTGTCAGACCTTCTCTAAGCACTGGAGATAAAGCAATGGAAAAAGCTGATAAAAAAGTTCCTGCATTTAGGGAGCTTATGTCCTGCTGTGGGGAGATAGCCAATAAACAAATAGGTAAAACATATAGTATGTCAGATGGTTTAAGTACTATGGAGAAAAGAAAAGCAGGACATGACAGTGAAGAGTGGTGGAGTAGGAGGAGAATTGCAATTTTTTTATTGGTAATAAAAAGGGAAGGCCTCATCAAGAGAATAACATTTGAGCAAAGATGTGCAAGAGCTGAGGGAGTGAGCTGCATGGATACTGGAAGGAAGAGTATTCCAGACAGAGGAAACCAAGGCCCAGAGAGCATGCCTGGCATGTTGGGGAGTTGTAAAGGTGGCCAGTATCAATAAAGCGAGCCATGAGAAAGCAGTAGGAAGCCAGGCCAGTGAGACAGTGTGTGCGTGTGGCCATGTGAGCTATGGTGTAACTGTGGCTATTGCTCTGTGTTGGGGAAGACCCCAGAGGGTTTTAAATAGAAAAAGACTTACATATTAACAGGATCCTCTGGCTGCTGTGTTGAGAATAGATATTGTTGAAAATAGAGAGTAGTACCAGTATATTAGTTCTCTACACTGTGTAACAAATTATCAGAAACTTAGCAGCTTAAAATAACATCCATCTATTATCTCACAGTTTCTGTGGCTCAGGAGTCAAGGCACAGCTTAACTGGGTCCTCTCAAGGCTGCAGTCAAGATGTCAGCCAGGACTGGGTCTCATCTGGAGGCTTGGTTAGGGAAGGAGCTGCTTTCAGGCTCTCTCAGGTTGTTGGCAAAGTTCATATTCTTGCAGCTGTGTGATTCAAGGTAGCTATCTTCTTGAAAGCCAGCAATAGAAAGAGAAAGAGAGAGAAACACACACACGTGCACATGTGCACACATACACACACACACACACACACACACACACAGAGATTTCAGAGTAAGTCTGCTAGCAACACAGTCTTATATAATATAATGAAATCATGGCCGTAATATCCCATCACCTTGGCTGTAATGCATTGGTTAGAAGCAAGCCACAGACCCTATCTGCACTCAAGGGGAGGAGATTCCACAAAAGTGTGAATACTAGGAGGTGAGGGGTCACAGAGTTCATCTTGAAGTCTATTGGCCACAATTAAGAAAAACAAATGAGGAGGCTGTAATATAAAAATCAGACTGAAGGAATAAAATAGAATCCATTATATTATCTTTATGTCCTTGGTGCTGATAATGGATTGAACTGGATAGGACTAATTTGGATGTCATAAGCCAGAGACTTTCACCAACTTCTCTGAGCATCTTTTGGCCTCTCTTAGTCGTCCTTGCCTTCCCTAGTTCCTCACCATTAGGTCCATAATGTCCTTCCCTGAGTGCTAGTGCCCATCAAAGTTCTCCAGTCCATCTTCTCTGAGACAAAACCTGCATTGCTCCAATCCCCATTCCGTGGCCAGGACTGCTCCCAGCAGCCACATGGGGCTACTGTTGTGTGTTCCTATGAAGTAGACGGCAGAGCCCAAGGCTGGGCTCCAGGACTGTTTGCTAAGTCTGACAGTGGGTCTATGCTCCTCATGATGACTCTTTCTGTTTGGCCTTGAATTAGAGTTCACCCACCTTCAGAGCCCCCTTCTCCTGATAGTTCCTGAATGCCTGGTCAGAGTCATGATCTCAATGCTTTCCTCTTGTTGCTGGCATCTTCCTTGATCTCTTCTGGCAAATTCCTGCTCTGGTTGCCTATACTGTATTCTTGGCCTTTTCAAGACTAAAATCATGCCCCCACCTCTCTTTACAATCTGGTGTCCTTCCCTAAATCCCATTTGGTTATTCCTGCCTGAACCACTGAGGATTGACACTGTCATGTTTTTCCCAGTGCTTGCCACTGTGGCCTTACATCACCTCTCAGACTAGCTCCTCCAGCCAGCCCAGGATTCTTCTCAAGTATTTTTACATTAAGAGTAAAATTTTTTTCATTGTTGATAAACAATATGATACCACACAGCCAAGGTTGCCCCATAATGCCCAGGGTCCAGACTCAAAAGTTTAATGAGATACTTTCACAATCTATAAATGAAATAAAGAGTCCTTTCTTGGCCAGGCATGGTGGCTCATGCCTGTAAGCTCAGCACTTTGGGAGGCTGAGGTGGGTGGATCACCTGAGGTCAGGAGTTTGAGACCAGGCTGGCCAACATGGTGAAACCCTGTCTCTACTAAAAATACAAAAGAAAATTAGCTGGGTGTGGTGGCACGCACCTATAATCCCAGCTACTTGGGAGGCTGAAGCAGGAGAATTGCTTGAACCCAAGAAGTGGAGGTTGCAGTGAGCTGAGATCGCACCATTGCACTCCAGCCTGGGTGACCGAGCGAGACTGTCTCAAAAAAAAAAAAAAGAGTCCTTTCTTGTTTCCCCCTTGTGTGTCTTCTGAATCTACCTTTATGTAAAATCACATCACTCTTCCACATTTTGGCCTAAAGTTCCACTGTAAATCTGGGACTGCAGATTTAATCAGTCACTCATTAGCACCACACAAAAGCACTGGGCTCAATACTGTTGGTAGGGGTGTAAAGTAACAGGAATATATCTGTTCCTGTCTCAATCAGGGCTAGAGTTTTTGCGAAGCCATCTGGCTTAAAAAATATATTTTTGGTAGCCTCTTGCCTTTCCACATAAAATAAGTGGTGATTTTAGTGTCTCTGGAATTTTTGCAGCATTTCTTTAGTGTTCTCTTTGTTGAGGAAAAATACATGACTCTCCTCATTTAGCACTTCTCCTGGTCAGGAAATCTCAGTTAGTCTGCTAACAAGCCTGTCAAGTCAGCTTGCCCTTCTCCTCTTCCATCTGTCTTCTCAAATTCTTCACACCTTTAACATTCCTTGGAAATGTTTTTTTATTCACTTAGTCTGCAGACCTAATTGCCTCATACTCCACACCCAGCCTAGAGTCTCAGCACAGAGACTGTTCTATCTCAAAAAAGCTTCCCACAGCCTGTAGCTTTTTATCTTCCCTTGTTAAAAAATTCCTCTGACCCCACCCCTTTATATTCTCCGGCCCCCAGTCTGTTATTCCCCAATCACCAATTAAATGGTTATTTAATATTCTCCATAAACATACAAGGCTCAATAGGATACCCTGTGCCAAAACTACGATGAGGTCTTTGTCCTGAAGACCTCACATTCTGATGTCACTCTGGCTGTTATCAACACCTTAGGACAATAACTGTATGTTGGCTTCATGGAAGAGCACCATCCAAGAGAGCAGCATTGCTTCCAGATTTTTTTTGAGAGGGCCCATATCAGGCATTTAGCTTGTGCGAGTCACAATTCAGGTCCGTCATCAAAGTCTGCACTAAGCAGATCTGCCCCTGACACACAGTGCAGCTCTCCTTTAAGTCAACAAGAGCCTCTGGTTTTGTGAGTCATCCTTTCCCAGGCATTAAGGCTTAGATATACTTTTGATAAAAGACAGTTGAAGTTGTTACAGCTAGTTCACTTAACCCTTATTTTGGGAGTCTGTCAGCCCAGAATTTCCTAATTCTGCCATAAAGACTTCCTAGCTAAGCATATGGAAGCCCTGCTGGATATATAAGTAGGCATTCAAATAGTACTGAATGACAAAAAATATATATATATAGTTGGTTCTTCAAGTAGCTTGAAGGAAGGGGTAAGGGAAACGATATGGGCTTTGTAGTCAGTCAGATTAACATTTGAATCAACCTTACTATGAATCGTATTTTCTCTGAATCTCAGTTTTCATTTCTGTAAATGGGGATAATAATACATCTCACATAGCTCTTGATAGAATTAAATACACAAACACGCCTTGTGGAGTACCAGGCCTCTAGCGAGCATTTCCCCCTGTTGAAGTGGGTGATGGCATTTTGACAATCAAAGCCCATCCACTAGGATGCTTATGCTAGCTCTTTACAGATGAGGACAGCCAAAGTGCTTGCCTCAGTGGCCTTGCCTCAGGAATGACACAGATTCAGAATTTGTCCTACTGTTTTTATGTTTCACTCAGTCTTGGCTAAAGGAAGTGCAATAAAGCAGTAACACTTTAGATTAGTTTCAGGCATACTCATAAAATATGGAAACCTTCAGGAACCAGAAGTTTCTTAAATCTTCTGAGGACTAATACAGAGGCACCGAAGAGATTTTTAAAAAATAAAATGTACAATAAAGCTTAGGATCTACCAATAAAGTCAACTCTGACTTATTATTATTCATCTTCTTTATGTGAGAAGAATCTTACAGGTGATGTTCAGGAGGGCAGGAGACAATTTCAGAGAGAAACACTTCAGGCTTTCCGGGCCACACCAGCCTCTTTAGTTTTTCCCTGTACACCTTCATGTGTTGGGAGGATGAGAGTCTGTGAGTGTCAGAAAGGAATATATGTGTGTTTGTATGTGTGTATGAGGCTAGGGCTGATGGTGTATTTCTTTTTTAAAAAAGTAAGATTGAGAATGGATTAATTATTTACTGCTTTGGATCATATTCAACACTTTAGCACTTTGTATTTTCTGCACTATTGTGCTTTGTCATGTTATCTTATAATTACATGGCTAGACAACTTGATCTGTGGCCTATACACAATATCTTTGGTTCACCAAACATTGTACAGCTACATGAGCAACTTGTTTTTTTACCAAGAAGTAAGCAAATAATCTTAAAAACAACAAACAAAAAGCATCAGAACTGTATTTGGATCTCACTTCAATATACAAGTATTTTTTAGCAGGTTATTTAAGGGCTAGTATCAGCTGGGTGGTCTTTTTATTATATTTTCTTTTCCAAAGTTAATTGGCTATAAATTCACTTTTAAAAATCTTGTTGTATATATAGCCTTAGCATAGGGCAAAGAAAAAATAACCTTCTGTAAGATACTATGTCACCATTATTAAGATTCATCAACAGTCAAACTCCATGCATATCCCAAACTTGAAAGTTATTCTGTGATTTACAATCATAAGAATGCATAAGATTAGAAATTTGCTATTAAAAAGAGAGTTTTAATTGATCCCTGTTTTACTGTTAAGCATGTAAATGATCTGTGAAATTTAAGATGATTCTGAGCATATAAGACAAATTCCATGAAGTCTGTCACAGCTTCAGAAATGAAATGATCTAACATTTTGGGAGGTTCTAACTGCTTATATATAATTATATTTTTAGTCAATAATAAAATTAAAAAGTAGTCAAAGGTAAAAATAATAATAAAGTGTTACTATTTATATTTGGAAGAATGTATGCCATTAGAATTGATAGTTTTATTTACTTATTGAGATTACAGGTGATACCTATTTCTGATAGCACTTGTGGATCCAAATAATCACCAAGAGTAGGCCCATTATCAGTACATGCTCCCATGGTAGTATTTCTGCCTATGACAATCCTGCAGAATCTAGTACAAGCTTGGTTTCTTGGTGTTAGAATGTTGGAAATTGTAGAACTGAGGGAAAAGCAAATCCACTGGGTGAAGGAACCTATGAGGAATCTCAAAACTAGAACCCTCAGCTTGGAGAGGGGAGGAAAGTGATTTTAAAATAACTATTTAATGTTTTTTAAAGGATTTTAGAAATAAAAATTTAGTGTAAATGTGAAGCCATTTTAACTTCAGCCTTAAAATTCATAATTAAATAAAAATAATAGAATTATAGAAGGAAGCCACTAGAAATTGATCTCTAGTTTCTCCAAATTCATCTCTAGGATCACACCAGGATCAATGCTGTAGATAGCTTCCCCGTTTAATTCCTCCCGGAGAGCAAGTCATAAAAGCTCTGTCAGTTGCTCCCTGCAAGATTGAACAATTATTACTGTTAGAAAGTTCTTCTTTATATCTAACCTCATTTCTTATGGTGCATATTGAAAATTATTTCCTCTTCGGTAGTGTTTTTTAGAAATAAAATCAGCTACATTCCAATCTCCATGGGAGAAAGTATTAAAGAGAAAACAGTTTAAGTGATGTTGAGAGTACGTTTTTGTAAGTAATGAACTTACTCAAATGTCTTTGCTAGTGTCTTTGATAAGGAATTTAAACCAAAGGATATATCTCAGAACATAGCTGAGTGTCTGACAATCACTTTGTGTGCTTGTTTATAAGCCAGCAACCTCAAAGACTATGCATTAAGTGATACCTTCACAGAATCCATTCAATCAATGGGAATGTGTATGTATTTAATACCAATAAGAAAGTAAGAATGTCCAACTGGAAGCATGCAATTGCTCTCATGCTCAACCTCTAATATAAAAGGAATATGGGGTAGACATGTGCTAATAGGGTGGGCTTGAGGGTTCATATAAGTCCTGAACTGTTCTTTAACTGTGGGAGATACCCTAAATCAAGGAAAAAAGGAAAACATTTATGTGCAGTATTGGGTTCTGTGTTCTGAGATGGCCTTGTCTATATGCTAACCTTGTCTGTAGACAAATGCTTCACGTCTGCCACTATCTCACTGGCATATTTGGTAGTGGAATTGCACTGTCTGTAAAGTGTTTCAGTTCCTTCAGAAAACATCACATAAATATACGGCAAGGCGTATTTTTTATTACATAGAGCAGAAGCCAAAAACCTCTTGCCAAAGTGATCTTCTAAAATTTTACACCTATTTCATGCATTAGAAAAGAAATATGTATCATATGCTTTCACTTATTTTATGATTAGCTCATCAAATTTGTGTTCTGTGTATACAGAAAGCCAAAAAGCCTTGTGTCTCTCAAGACCCTTACTCAGCCCCTAATACCTTGCTTCTCTTCTGGCATTGCTTTTTAAAAGATCTCGTCTTGGCCGGATGCGGTGGCTCATGCCTGTAATCCCAGCACTTTGGGAGGCTGAGGCGTGTGGATCACGAAGTCAGGAGATCGAGACCATCCTGGCCAACACGGTGAAACCCCGTCTCTACTAAAAATACAAAAAATTAGCCGGGCTTGGTGGTGGACGCCTTAGTACTCCGGAGGCTGAGGCAGGAGAATGGCGTAAACCCGGGAGGCGGAGCTTGCAGTGAGCCAAGATCGCGCCACTGCACTTCAGCCTGGGCGAAAGTGCGAGACTCCATCTCAAACAAAACAAAACAAAACAAAACAAAAAAAATCTGGTCTCACAGGCTCTCAGACGTTAAATTGAATTTAAACTCAATAATAATACATTGTATTGATCTTTAAAGTTTACAAAGTGTTCATAAACACTTTGTGTATTGATCTTTAAAGTTTACAAAGTGTTTTCACATAATTTCATTTGATTCTCACAACTCCTGCTAACTCTATGGAGTTAGCCGTGTTGGGAATAATATTCCTATTTTATAGTTTTGGAAATTGAGACTGAGAGAAGAAAGGCTTCATGGCTTGCCTCAGATTACGGAGTTAATAACTAGTAGAGCTAGGTCTGAACCAAAGTCTTGAACTCAGGCTGCTTATGGTAGACAGAACTCTAAAATGACCCCTGATGCCCCTCACCTTTATATAATCTCCTCTGTTGGAGTATCTGTGGAACCTCTGAATAAAATGAAATACCATGCCTGTAATTATGTTATCTTATATGGCAAAAGGGATTTTGCAGATGTAATTAAGGCCCCAAATCGGTTAACCTTCAAGGGAGATTGCCTGCGTGGGCCTGACCTAATCATATGAGCCCTTAAAATACAGGTCAAGAGATCAGAGAGACAGAGGAGGCCAGAAAGATTGAAAGCATGAGAGGGATTTGATGCTAGGGAGATTCTCTGTTGCTGGCTTTGAAGGTGGAGAGGTCTCCATGGCAAGGAATGTGGGCAGTCTCTAGGTGCTGAGAGCTGACCTGGCTGACATCCAGCTGGGCGAGGGGCCAGGGGACTCTCAGTCTTACAACTACAAGGAACCGAATTCGACCAATAGCCTGAATGAGTTTGGAAGCTGATTCTTCTCCTGGGCCTCCAGATGAGAACTCAGGGTGGCCAACAGCATGATTTTAGGCTTGTGATACTAAGGAAACCCAGTCACACCATGCCAAACATCGGACCTACAGAATTGTGGCATAATAAATGGGTGTTGTTTTAAGCTGTTAAATTGGTGACAATTTGTTATGCAGCAACATAAAACTAATAAACTGCTGTTCATTAATATTTATTGAATAATTATTACATGTAAGACATGAATTTTTATTTTTGATCAGTTTATTTTGTGCCAATGTCCAGGAGGTTTAGTTAAAAAATAAAATAAAAGCAACCCAAGCTTGCTAGAGTAAATTAACAAATATTTCCCTTTCCTTGTGGAATTTAAAGAATTACCATCCCAGTTCCCCTGAAGGTAAGCATGAATATGTCCCTTATTCTGACCAGGAAAAAGAGGAGAGCTGAGATATGTCTGTTCCGGGATAATGGCTTACATTCCCCACATTCTCTTGCCCTGTTACAGCCAACTCTAAAACTCTGGAAGAGAAGACAGTGTCACATGGTGGGGTGCCCTGTCAGCCTGGGTCTGGGGAGCAGAACCTCCTGCCGATCTGCCTTGAGCACACCTACCCTGACTGACACACTTGTCTCGTAGGCACTGTGGCCACATGTAATACTGAGATTCATAAACACTGAATGCCACCCCACTGCACATCAGCAATGAAAGCCGTGTCTTCTGTTCCTAGGACCTTTTGCTACATACTTTTTGGATAAGAAAAAAATAGAGCTTAACTTACCACCATTTTTTTTCTCCAACTAGGTTAGAGGTGAGAAAAGGAATGAAAGAAGTCGGTAAGACTGAGGAGATGAGAAAAACAAGAAAGAACAGATAGTTCTCTGACTGAACTACAATTATTGACTGCCACTAGCTAGACTCTGTGGGGTCCCCAAATATCAGTAACTATAGCCCCACTTCCCATGAGATGTTGACACCCAACATCAGTCATTAGTATAGTACGGAGTTGAAATGAGGAAATCGTGAACCTTAAATATGTTAAGATGTTTCCGTTCTCTAGATTTGCTAGAACACATTTTCCTAATTTGAGAAAATGAAACCAAGGCTGTAAACAAACTATCATGTGGGCTTGCTTTTACATGTCATATTTCTCTGTTTCATTTCTGCAGAAAACTTAGAAAATAGGCATATATGGTAGCCAAGTTAAAGAAGCAGTTTTTATTTATATACCAGAACATAGTAACTAACAGATGTAACACAAATTTTTATTTTCTTTGCAACTATGCTTATAATCCTTCATCAGCTATCTTCTTTCTAAGCTGCAATATTAGATAAAATACTTCCTATTAAAAGAGCCATTAAGGTTTGAGAATTTTAAGTGAGCCAAATTGAATAAGTTGGTTTCCTTAGCCATAAATAAGCATATTTTGAAAATAAACTTTTTTGGGAGGTAAATTCCATAAAGCTGCTAACAAGTAGAGGTCAGAATGAGCATCTGTCAAAAATATTATTTCAAGAAGTTTTGATACAAAGCAGGGAAATGCTACATAATGTTTAAGCTCTTGGTTTCCAGGCTTATTTCATCATCACTGTTTTTTTCATTTATTGACTAATCAGATGAATCAACTCTAAAGAAGTTTCTTTCATCTATTTGTGAAGTTTTTCAAGGAGATTTTTCTCAAACTAAATTAGATAGAGGATTTCTTTAGAAATTTCAAATTTCTGGAAATCAAAAGTAAAATGGACTTTTAAAGTTTATTTTTCTTGTAGTATGAAAAGGAAGATAGTTTAAAAGTGTGGTTTGATTTTCTTCTTTCCTTTGCAAATCAATTTTTCACATTTTAACTTAATTCTGAAGGGATTGCAAGTTGAATATCCTTCAAGGGCTTTCTCTCTCTCATATATAACATCAGCATTTTGAACAGAATATAATTTCCATGGTACTATAATTATTAGTGAAACAAGTGTAGATGGTGAATTATGAAGATACCCCTAATTCCAACTGCAGTGAACATTTGGGGTTAGGAATGATCCTCATCGAAACCAGCATCTTGGCTTGCTTAGGAGGAAGTGCACGTTGGGAGGATAAAGGAAGGCTAGACTACATAAAACTCATACCTGGAACCCCATGAAGTTTCCATACTTCCCCCACTGCCATATTCAAGTTCTTCATCAGCTTGTTAATTTCATTCTAACAAGATTTTTTTCTTATATGAGCAAATTTTCTCTTCAGAAAATACAGGCAGCAAGTAATTTCAATCTGGCCATTAAACAAGAGTGCCATTGAAGGCAGAAAGGCGCCAAGTTTTTGAGTGTGAGTTTTTTCCTTTTCTCCACAAAAGAAACATACATTTAGTATTTTTTCATTTAAAGACATGCCCGCCCACAAACATCTGAGAAACATCTGTAGACAAAATGCCAAAATGCATAGTCGAATTTTGACTCACACCTCACCACCCACCAAGACCTCTGTCAACTCACAATAAACACCTTTCTAGCATCTGCCCCAGAGAAAGAAACGCCACATTACCCAAAGGTCAGAGCAAACAGATGTCACTTATTGCACACCCTAATCATATCCATATCCAACCTTAGGAGGCCTGCTGTGGAGCTGACTTCTGGACTACGGGTTCCTCCAGTTGGAGATGCTTATCACTGTGTCCTCCCTCATTCTGATTTGAGCAAGGGGGGGCCTTAGGAGGGCTTATCTCTAGAGACTGTCCCTGCATCCTGCTGACAGAGCCCATGATTGAGCACTAGGGTTAAGGAAGCAGAAGGGAATTCTTCGTGGTTGGCCTGCACTTAGCAGCCGCTCTGTTTCTCTCCCTGACAGGCTTGCAATATTCTTGCAAATATACTCCCACATCAACCTCCCTGTCTGTGGAAGATATGGGACCTCTCTTCTCTGTTCTTATTGCATTTTGCACACATCTCTGTGCCTCCTTTTATAGCCTTCATCATGTTCAATAACATCAGTTTACATATTTCACCCCTACAAGACAGCATTTCAGCTAGAGGAAAGAAACAAAAGGAAAGGAGGGAAACAGAGAAGAGGGGATATGGTATTTATAGAAGAACTTTAATAGACAACATTGGCAGTGCAACTTAGTGGGGTTTTTTTAATGGATAAAGAAAATGTAATATGTACACACACAATGGAATATTATTCAGCCAAAAAAAATGAAGGAAATTCTGCCATTTGGGACAGCATGGATGTACCTGGAGAATATTATGCTAAGTGAAATAAGCAAGACACAGAAACAAAATATTGTATGATCTCACATGTAGGATCTAAAACAGTTGAACTCATAGAAGCAGAAAGTAGTATGGTGGTTGCCAAGGGTTGGAGAGAGAAGTTGGTCAAAGCGTTCCAACTTCCAGTTATAAGATGAATAAATTCTGAGGATCTAATGTATAGCATGGTGACTGTAGTTAATAATACTATATTATATACTTGAAACTTGCTAAGAGAATAGATCTTAAGTGTTCACACCAGACACACACACACACATACACACACACATGAAAAAGATAATGTGAGATGATGGATGTGTTAATTAACTTGATTATGGTAATCATTTCACAATGTACGCCTCTATCAAATTATCATATTGTATACCTTAAATATATACAATTTTTAGTTGTTAATCATATCTCAATAAAGCTAGAGAAAAACATTTTTTAAATAAAAATGAGCAAAAAAATTGAGGAACATAGCTTACTTTCCAGAATTTCAGTTCCAGCCAACCTCAAATGCACACAGATACAGGTACCATAAACCTGTAGCCTAAAGGCTAAGCTTTATCCAGTTCTTGAATCAATCCTGGCCATGTCTGTCCGTATATTAGGGGTTCTCTTTCCCAGTGACTGAGTGACAGTTATGCCGCATAAGCCTAGTACCTATTGATCCTGGAGTGGTTCCACACGCTTCCTGAAATTTTTTCTCTATTCTTATGACTGAGCATTTGTTTTCTGTGTGTTTGTGTACTAATTTCCCCCCACTTGAACTACATCCCTCCTCTGGTTCTTAAACCACTGATTGTAGCCTTCCAGCCAGGCTTATCCACTTAACCTCCCCTGGAGAACGGACCCTGTCCTCTGGTTAGGCAGTGTTCCAGTGATGACAGCAACAAGTTCTACTTAGAATCTATTTCTGCAAACAACTTTTTTATATTATTGGCAATTCCAATAAAAAATTTAAGCTATATAGGATGGTCCCCTTTTGCAGATATACCATAACATACAATCCGAGAGATCTGATGTCCTAGCCAAAGCTAAGTGACTAAATAGTAGAAGAGCAAGGTGTCTCTGATTCCAGAGCTCATGACCTTCCCACCATATTTCATTGCCTCCTCTCTGGAACATTGACACTATTCACCCTCCATCTTCAAGGGTCTCCTCTTCCATAGATGCTTTGGTGGTGTCTCATCCACCACACGGAACCCTTAGATATCAATGTCAGAACATACACTCCTTGAAGACATTAGACTCAGTTTTAGATAATATGATGTTTTTACAGCAATCCCACAAAACTTTAGCATCTTCCCTAAGGCTTTTTTAATATTGTTTTCTGTTATGAGAACGGACAGATGTAAAAAAATGTAGGTGTATAGGGATGTGTTTTTATTATATAAACATAACTACCATAAAACCTTATCATGTTAGTGCTAATTTTTAAAGAAGTCCAATTTTATTCCTGAGTTGATCACTAGATTTTACAGAAGTGAAGTTTGATATCCCTAAGAGTTTGAAAATGTATATAATTGCAACTAACCCTTGTTTGCTCTGAATTGAATTATCTATTGAGGAATACAGGGTCTTTTTGTTTTCTTTCCCTCCCCCATCTTCTGAGTTTGTCCAATGAATACCATTGAATAAAAATAATTATTGAGCATCTCTGTAGACACCGTACTGGTCTACACACAGAAAATTCATTTTTCAAATATCCATCAGTGGATTTTATATCTTTGTGACTCTAAACCAGGTTCTTGAGTTGTTTCTTAATAATATAAAAATAAGATATAACCTTTCCAAATGTGAGTTTCTTTAAAAGAGTTGATGAGGTATTTCTTTGTTTGTTCAAATCCCTCTTCTCCAGATCCTTAAGGACTTAAAAGTTATTTACATACTTTGCCAGTATATATATTTATTTGGTTCCTTTTGTATGGATTTCTCTAGTTCTTTATAGTATGGAGAAAGACATGTATTATATAGGTAATATACGGGTAATGTAATGCTTGCTTCTATATCAAACAACACCCAAATGTATAGTGGTTCAAATACAATAGAAGTTTATTTCTTGCTTACATAAATTCTAAAACAGATGTGTCTAATTGAAGGATGTCTTTTTTCAAGTGATAATATAGGAACTCAGATTCTCTCCTTTATATGCCTCTGTCATATTTAACATATCCAATGTGTTCATGCATTTTATCTCAAGTCAGTGAAAGAGGAAATCACTTGGAGGAAAATTCTGCATGGAGGATTTTTTGGGATAGTCACAAAACTGGTAAACATCACTTCTGTTTACATTCCAATACACATGGAACTCAGCACATGATAAAAAGGAGCCTGGGAAATAAAGCCTTAAGTGTGGTTTCAGGAACAAGAGGAAATGAGTTTAGTAATCCCACAATGTGGGGTTAGAGTCAGACAGACTTGGGTTCAAATCCTAGCTCTCCAATAAATTCTTATGTGAATCTTCATGTTTCAATTTTCTTGCCTTTTAAGAGATAATAAAACCTATTTTAGTGATTGCTGTTAAGCTTAAATGGAAGGATTGATATACAAGTGATTAATACATAGTATTATTACTTGAATCAGAAAGGCCAAGATACATTTAGGTTTATGGTTAAACAATTTGTATAACTGTAGATTCTGCCTGGTCCCAAAAGCTTTGTGGGTTCAAGTTGTCCATATTTTGAAGTTTTAACAGTATTTTACAAGTGCATCCCTGTCACTTACCAACCTAATTAAACATTAAAGAAAATTTATTAATTAGGTACCAAGAATATACAATGGGGAAAAGACAATCTCTTCAGTAAATAGTATTGGGGAAACTGGACATTTACATGAAGAAGAATGAAATTGGACCCTTATCTCATATTCTTTACATAAACCAACTCAAAATGAATTAAAAACTTAAACATATGACCTGAAACTATTAACATAAAACTGCTAGAAGAAAACATAGGAAAAAGCTTCCTGACATTGGCCTGGGCAATTATTATATTTTTATGTGACACGAAAAGCACAGAAAACAAAAGCAAAAATAGACTAATAGGGCTGCATCAAACTAACAGTCTTCCTCATAACAAAGGGAAGAATCAAGAGAGTGAAAAGACAACCTACAGAATGGGAGAAAACATTTACAAATCATACATCTGATAATGGGTTAATATTCCAAAATATATAAGGAATGCAAACAACTCAATAGGAAGAAGCAAATAACCTGATTTTTTTTTTTTTTTTTGAGACGGACTCTCACTCTGTCGCCCAGGCTGGAGTGCAGTGGCGTGATCTTAGCTCACTGCAAGCTCCGCCTCCCAGGTTCATGCCATTCTCCTGCCTCAGCCTCCTGAGTAGCTGGGACTACAGGCGCCCGCTGCAAATAACCTGATTTTAAAATGGGCAAAGGATCTGAATAGACGTTTCTCCAAAGAAGACATATGAATGGCCAACAGGTATATGAAAAAGAATTGTTCAACATAATTAAGCATCAGGGAAATGCAAATCAAACAGCAATGAGCTATAACCTCACACCTGTTACATGGTGTGTTACAATGGCTATTATCAAAATGATGAAAGATAAGAGGTGTTGATGAGGAAGGAGAGAAAAGAGAACCCTTGTACACTGTTAGTAGAAATATAAATATAGAAATAGAAAGTAGAAATAGAAATATAAATTAGACCGTTCTTAAAATTCTCTTCTTTATGGAAAACAGAATGGTGGTTCCTCAAAATATTAAAAATAGAATTACTGCATGATCCAGCAATCCCATTTCTGTATATATAGCCAAAAGAAATAAAGTCAGCATGTCAAAGAGATAGCTGCACTCCCATATTCATTGCAGCATTATTTATAGTAGTCTAAATATGAAATCAACCTAAGTGTTCGCCAATGGATGAATGGATAAAGAATATATACAATGGAATACTATTCAGCCTTAAAAAAGAAAATTCTGTTATTTGTGACAACATGGATGAACCTGGAGGATGTTAAGTGACATAAGCCAGGCACAGAAAGACAAATACTGCCAGAGCTCACTTACATACATGGAATCTAAAATAATTAAACTCGTAGAAGCAAAAATTAGAATGGCGATTACCAGAAGCTGAGGATAGAGGAATGAGGGAAATATTGGTCAAAAGGACACATAATTGCAGTTAGAGAAAAGTAATAAGTTCAAGATATGTAATTTACAACATGGTGTCTATAGTTAATAATGATGTATACTTGAAAATTGTTAAGAGAGTAGATCTTACATGTTCTTACCACAAACAAAAGTAAGTGAGCCAATGGATATTTTAGTTAGCTTAACTAAATGAATTCACAATGTCTACATATACCAAAACTTCACATTGTATATCATAAATATGCCAATTTTTATTAATCAATTAGACTTTAATCAAGGTGGGGAAAAAAGAAAAAAATATCATAAATTGGTAGTATATCTTCTGATGATTTTCCATGCTTGAAGTTATTCCTAACAAAACCTTATGGAGCACACTGAAAAGCTGATTTTGTGTTTCTGCTTTGTCATATTTGATTTGGTGAATTGATACAGTTTGGGAGAAATAAAAATAATAGGTATAATTTAATTCAAACATAATGATAACTTTCAAATTCTATAACCACAAAAAACATAAAGTTCTCTTCAAATGTCAAAAAGTTGCCAGTCTTAAGAATTATGTGTTCATCATAATCCAGGCTCAGATAGGCATTTTGCTGTTTCAAAATCAGAAGTTGCCCGATAACCAAGATCTTAGCATAAATGAAAAGAAAGATCAGAATTATTTTTTGATAGGCTGTGCAATTCGTATGTATTCGCCTCCTTTTGGTTTCCCCACGTACATTTTACCCTTTATATTTGTTTTACTTTTTTTTTTTTGGTACTAGCAGCAATGAGATTTCTGCCAGAACTAAACTCAGCCACTTGCCTGGAAATGTTCTCCAGTTGCTAATTTCACTACCGGAACTGTGTTCCCTCACATTCTGGCCTATTTCCACGCATGCCTCCTCTGGAATAAAGGGTCTGACAGTTCTGTAGATAATGGTAAACATATGTAGCCAATGCTGTGCAATTCTTTTAGAGCCAGAAAGCATTAGTAGGTATTTCAGTTGCTGGCAACAACAACAAATCAGTGTAAAGAACTTCATCAAGCACCAGAACCCACAGAATACTGTACGTCAATAATTTTAATGCACGGCAGGATTCTTCTTTTATTCTCTCTTTTTAAAATCATTGGCTAATTATAAATGGAAATCAGACTTATGACAACCTAATTCCAAACTTTAAAACTACAGGGGAAAAAGCTGGGTCAAGAGGGAAAGAGAACATTTCAACTTGTTTAATCTGGATACTATTCCCATTTCAAGTTAGCCCTTTTGATTCTTTAAATGTGCAAAAGAACTGACTTCCCTGAGTACACAAGGGACAAATTACATATTGTGATGTCATTGCCTTGCAGATTTCTCATACCACCAAATACATTAGTCACACTGTCAATGTCACGGAGATACAAAAGTAAAAAAATTAAAAGGCATATTATTTTCATATGAGAATCAGTAATGATTTCTCTTTGGATGTATTTCTTCAAAATCATTTCCTAAATCTCAGTGAAACTTAAGAAAGCTATCTTAAAATATCGAATGACATCCTCAGCAGGTCAACTTGTGGTACTATATTACCAGCCTAATAGAAACATTACTGTGCAGTGGTAAATAAGAATAAAATGAAGAATAGAGGCAGTATCTTATTGGGTGTGTAACTTTGATTCATTTAATTGTTTAATTATTCTATATTGTATTTTGATGATTGCAGTCAGACATTTTCATCCAAACATACTGTAAGTTATAATCTACCAGGGTTCTTGTCTATGGTGTTAAATTAATATAGGTGTCTCTAGCCTCCTGCCTATTTTCTCTGGCCTATCCAGTTTAGCAACTTCCTTCTCATGTGCCTGGAAAACCATCTGACATCCCTTACTGTCTGTGTTTTTTCCCCCTGCCCTCTAGCAGATTAGAATTCCTCCCAATCTAATGGTTGAATGATTTTAATATGGAATAGAATGGTTCAACCCTAAGTAAGTGCTTTTCTACCTAGGCTCAGAACAAAACCTGGAGAACCAATTGCAGAGACTCTATGTAGAGAAAATCATGTTTCAGATCAGGAAGAATTCTACTTGACTGCAGTGAATACAATATCAAAATGTTCAGTTGGCTGAATTCCCTGGATGCGGCCTAACAGAATGTAAGTAAAGAAATGGACACATTAGACTCATTAAAACCTTGTGATATGATGGTATAAATGAGCCTGAGCAAGAACCATTTGAATTCCATTCACATCAGTCAGTTACTCTGAATGTACAAGTGATGGACCATTTCACAGTTGCCCAATATTGGCTTCTACCAAGGTTTCTCAATTTGGCACTATTGATTCTCGGAGTTGTATAATTATTTCTGGGGGAAGGGAGGCTGTCCCGTGCGTTGTAGGATGTTTAGTGGCATCACTGGTTTCTACTCCTCAGATGACAGTAGTGCCATCACCCAAGTTGTGCCAACCAAAAATATCTCCAGACATTGTCATATGTCTCTGGGAGATAGGGAGCAAAATTGGCCCTGGTTGAGAACAACTAACTTAGACAAATCTGTGTCTGGAGTTTCTGAGATCTGGGTGGCCAGGCACTGGCATCTCACTTTATTGATGGTGACCTAAACTGCAGGATTGGTGGCCAGAATGCTTGACTATTGGGAATGGAGAGAAGGGCTTCGAGCTACGTTGGATGGGGCCATTCACAAAACAATGAAGCAAATAAATAATCCACAAATCATTTTACTTCATCTTTGTGACCCTCATGAAAAGAAATAGTTTGCCCCAAAATAGAAATATTATGGTGATAATCTGAGCCCATCAATCTAATTACTACACATTGCATTTTGATAGAGCTATAGGTATATAAGTACAGGTATAGGTAGACAGATATAAATAGCTCTCAAAACACCTTTCCAGACATAACCTTAAGCAATTTTCTCAACCATCCTGTAAAGTCCAGTGGACAGGTGTTCCAGTTACTCTTATTTTATGGGCTAGGAAACTGCATTTCAGAGAGGTTAGGTGATTTCTTCCAGATTATACAAGAAGAGTTTGGATCAAATACAGGGCCTTTTCTATAGTTCTGTCTCCTTTAAAAATGAAGATTAAGTAGTGAGAGGTGGCATATGCTTAGACCATAAAAGTATTTAGTTATATATCGCATAAGCAGAGGAAGATAAGTATTTACTTTTCTGTGATGGAGAAGGAAACTCCAGTAAGCGTTGGCTGAGATGACCCTTGGATTGTGACTCCAAGAGTTCACATGGAATATTTATCAGTTGGGCTATGGCAGCATGTTCTCACCAGGAATACATAAAATAATACTTAATTCTTTCTCCCTTAACATCAAGAACTTGGATCTAGTTTGAAGGAAAGGAATCATTGTCTCAACTATGACAATACTTTAAACAACTTCTTGAACTCATTTAGCGGCCACTGCAACAGATTCTATTGTTTTGTTTTTTACATCATCAGATTTTGATCAAAGGGTTGACAAAAAATTAGAAATACAAAGAGCAGAGCATTCTGTGTGTCAGCTGCTGGTAGAGAGCAGATTAAACAAATGCCAGGGTTTATCACAGGCCGGGGACTACCCAAGCCAGCAGTTGCAAATATAGCAAACCCTTAAATAATTTCAAATCCTTTTTTTATTATCCATTATAAAAGTGAAGCTGGTTATACACTAGATTAATAAACACTCTCTGAGACATAGGACGACCTAGAGAATAACATATATCATGCCAGATCAAATGGTGTTTCTTAAAATGAAATGTAGAGTAAATATAAATGACAAAATACAGAATGAACTTTTTTCACGAGTTCTGGAATGATCCTATTTGTGTCATATGCTACCATGATAAGCAGTGTTGCATAATCTCATTTGTAGAGGTTTTTAAAAACATATTTTTACTTTTATTCCCTGTTTGTTTCTTTTTCTTTGAGAATCTTACTTTTCTTTTTTAAAATTATTTTCTATAGCACAGTATTTTAATTTCTCAAGTCGCAGAATGAATATTTTGATTAACAAAATAGCCTAAAATCAAATCCTCCCCCCATTTTCTTTCAGAATTTAAGAGACAAGAAACATACTAATAAATACTGAATGATTTCTTCAACCATTTGATGTTGATAGGTTTCAATGAACAAAATTCTTCAAATTAGTATGAGTCTTAGGCTAAAACATGTTAAGGTATTAACACTTGTCCTGTGGTTATGATTGTTCTTTGAACATCATAAACCATGACAAAATGCTCTTTCAATACAAAAAATAAACTCAATTTTTGTCAATTATCTGTGAAAGAATTAACAAAGTCGGGGAGGGGAGAATCAATGTTCTATGTAAAAGGTTAAGTAGAGCTTTGTAATTGACACTGAAAGTCCACACAAAAGCTAGGATGAGTAATCTCTACAGCCTCCTTGACCCATTAAAAGGTGATGAGTTCATGTGACAGCCAAGAATTATCTGCTCTCATGACATGGCACAAAAAAAGTTCATTTTACATCTTATGAATTTACGAGTTCATTTCATTGGCACAAATTAGAAATAAGACTGTATGAGATAACCTGGATTTCTTCAAGCATCAGGCAAAACAGAATGCAATTATTGTCAAACAGATTGGAATTACTAAGTTCTTTCCATTTACCAAACTGTTTTTTTTTTTTTTAGTTTGTCTTCTTTATTCTTTATTCTTTTTTTTAATGTACTTTAAGTTTTAGGGTACATGTGTACAACCTGCAGGTTAGTTACATATGTATTCATGTGCCATGTTGGTGTGCTGCACCCATTAACTCATCATTTAACATTAGGTATATCGCCTAATGCTATCCCTCCCCCCTCCCCCCACCCCACAACAGGCCCCAGTGTGCGATGTTCCCCTTCCTGTGTCCATATGTTCTCATTGTTCGACTCCCACCTCTAGGCAATACCATTCAGGACATAGGCATGAGCAAGGACTTCACGTCTAAAACACCAAAAGCAATGGCAACAAAAGCCAAAATTGACAAATGGGATCTAATTAAACTAAAGAGCTTCTGCACAGCAAAAGAAACTACCATCAGAGTGAACAGGCAACCTACAGAATGGGAGAAAATTTTTGCAATCTACTCATCTGACAAAGGGCTAATATCCAGAATCTACAATGAACTCCAACAAATTTACAAGAAAAAAACAAACAACTCCATCAAAAAGTGGGCGAAGAATATGAACAGACACTTCTCAAAAGAAGACATTTATGCAGCCAAAAGACACATGAAAAAATGCTCATCATCACTGGCCATCAGAGAAATGCAAAGCAAAAACACAATGAGATACTATCTCACACCAGTTAGAATGGCGATCATTAAAAAGTCAGGAAACAACAGGTGCTGGAGAGGATGTGGAGAAATAGGAACACTTTTACACTGTTGGTGGGACTGTAAACTAGTTCAACCATTGTGGAAGTCAGTGTGGCGATTCCTCAGGGGTCTAGAACTAGAAATACCATTTGACCCAGCCATCCCATTACTGGGTATATACCCAAAGGATTATAAATCATGCTGCTATAAAGACACACGCACACATATGTTTATTGCGGCACTATTCACAATAGCAAAGACTTGGAACCAACCCAAATGTCCAACAATGATAGACTGGATTAAGAAAATGTGGCACATATACACCATGGAATACTATGCAGCCATAAAAACTGATGAGTTCATGTCCTTTGTAGGGACATGGATGAAGCTGGAAACCATCATTCTCAGCAAACTATAGCAAGGACAAAAAACCAAACACTGCATGTTCTCACTGATAAGTAGGAATTGAACAATGAGAATCTTACTTTTTTCTGAAGTTTATTAGTACTTTCAACCTTATTTGCTGGATGCAAAAGCCTTCCCATTGGTTTGTGACATTTCCTGTAAAATATAATATAGTCTACATACTAGAGTCTATTTCAAAGTTATCCACTTCATTTCATCGATCTGACACTTCTTTGCCAATACCATGTGGTGTTAATCTCAAGAGTTCTGTATTACATTTTACTATATAGTAGTTTGAGTCTGACTTTAATATTCCTTTTGTTTAAGATTTTATAAGCCATTCTCATCTCTATTTTTATTACCTAGTTTAATATTAGAATTATTTTTAAGTTAAAAAAGTTTAAAATTTTGACTGGCAAACAAGTAATTTATTTGTAATACTTAATCTCTATTCAGAAATGTGGTATGTCTTTCTCTAATATCTTTCAAATTACTTTTTCAGTTTATTTCATAAAAGTTATACTTTTTGTTAATTTTCTCCTAGTGATTTCATGTTTTAGATTGCTATTATGAATGGAATTTTCTAACTGGTCACTGCTCACACAAAGGAAAGTTATTTTGGATATTTATTTTGTGTTTCACCACTTTGCTGAATTGTCTTACTTATTGTAAGAAGCTTTTGGTGTGGCTCTTTAAGAGTAAAATAATTTCACATGCGCATAATAAGTTTTCTCCTCAGTCATGCATTTTATTTCACGGTATAGTCTTACTGCATTAGCTTAAACCTCAAAACCAACATTAACAATAGTAATAGTGAGCAGGACCTTGTTCTTGAATTTCTTGGGCACACTGCTTGTGCTTTACCATTGAGCATGGTATTGGCTGTAGGTTTAATACAGATCCTTTTTTATCGTGTTGCTATTTCTAGTCCATTCCTACTTTTCTAATTAGGAATGGGTTTAGAAATTATCATTTAAGCAAGAAATTATTTTCTTTGCCACATTCCTTCTGCATAAAGTCTAGTTTACTGTATCTTGTGTGTCTCTAACTTTTTTCCCTAAATAAGGGAATAAATTTTCAGCCTAGAAATGTACTGTATCAGACGACAACTTTATTAGAATTTCTTTCCAGTTTTGAAGACCTAGCCTATGGTTGTTCATCAGTTTAAAAGTTTTAACAGTCTCAAAAAACCATGAACTAGATGTTCACATGAAATTTTCATTTTCATTTTAGTGACATTTAAAAGGAAATTTTCCTTTATTTATAATCTTTCACCTTCACCCACTCCAAAAATCTTACCATCCATCATCTTTTCTTGTTCTCTTTTCCTGTCTAACTCTTTCTGTCTTACAGGCACACACACACACACACACACGTGTGTGTGCACACTGAGCAACTAAATATTTTTGAATCTTGTTGACCAATTGTGAGTCTAGGCTGCTTTAGGCAGCAGTTAATATCAGGGTATGTGAGTAATGCTAGGAAGGCTTGGAGTCAGACTGCTGGTGGCAAAACCGGCCTTCTCACTCATGATGTTGCTTAATCATGCTGTATCTCTCTCTCTCTCTCTCTCTTTTTTGATGTTTGTTTTTTCATAAAATATTTATAAGAGGGCATTGATTTTGTTAAATGTTTATCTTTATAATAATAGTATCCCTTCAATTAATTTTTGCAAGGATTAAGTACATCAAATTACATAAAGCATTTGGAAGATTGATCAAGATAGTGAATGCTTAATAAGTGCTGATTATTTCTATTATTATTTCATACTAAATAAACTGGCTTTGAAGAAAAGGAAGGTGAGGGCAACCTTGCCCTTTAAATGTCTTTAAGACAAGTACATAAGACGGACAAATTACCAAGCATATATCCTAATTGTGCAAGAAACAAATAAGTGTTAATAGAAACATCTTTTGAAACTATGATTGAGAATAGTATTCATTAATGTCTATGCTTGGCAAACCAGTAATGAAAAGAGATACAATGTACAGTCATTCTCTGTTTCAAAAGAGAATGTATTCCAGTGATATACTTGTTACAACTGTATACCAGAAGTAGAAATAACACAGGGATACTGTCAGCTTATTTAGGGGGAAGGGACAGTTATCTGTTAACTATTAATGATTCTTATCAGCTTCCTGGATATAAGATAAGGATGGCATTCAGCTGTATGTAACAAAATATATGTTACATACAGCATTCAGCTGTATGTAATTCAAAATATAGTAGCCTCACCACTGGGGACCTCATGTTCCATAGGCCATCCTGAGCTGGGGCAGAGGCTCCAATGGTCAATAGTGACCCTAGCTTCTTATTTTTCCTCTCCCATCCTTAGCAACTTTCATCCTCATAGTTGCAATATGGTTGCTTCACCTCAAGCCCCACATTGAAGTTCCAGATAGGAAGAAGAAGAATCCCCCAGATACCAGCAGACTTCTGCTTATGTTATTTCTATTAAGTCAAAGCTGTGTCACATGATCACCCCTCATTGAGAGGGCATCTGAAAAGGGGTTTAACTGGGTACATTGTTCCCTGAGCAAAATAGGGCATCAATTAGTGAAGAGGAAGGAAGGCAAGAATAAACACTGAACAGACACCTAGATGTACCTGCTACATGTATCCTATCTCATTTCAAACTAACAACAGCTGCCTGACATATGTGTTATCGTCTTGTGGTTACTGATGATAAAACTGAGGCTTAGAGAGTCGTAAGATTATAAAATCATAGAAAAGGTACTGGAAATTAGGTCCAACTGATGTTAAAGGTACTGTTCCAGAACTGCTATGCCATGCCACACCCCAGTGCTCCGACCACACAGGACTCAGATCTGGTGGCACCTCCTTAGTTCCCAGTGTCTAGGCAATGCCAGCCCAGGAACGTGGGCAATTTTCCACACAGACTGAAGATCTGACCCACAGGAGAAGTCATGATCTGAAAGAACCTCCCTGCCTTCTTCTCCTTTGTCACCCTGTCAAGAACCTAGCCCCCCAAGAGCTACCTGAAACTCTTCTCTGTGCTAGAGCCAAATTTGTCAAAAGAGCTCTATTTGCAGACAATTTATTATTTAAATGTCACTTTTTCTCAACCTTATTTTTGTTATAACCCCATCTTTCTTTTTAGTTATTGAGAGGCAAGTGTCCAGGCTCTAGAGTCATGTTACTTGGGTTCAAATCCCAGCTCTAGCGTGGACTCACTGTGTAGCTTAGGGAAAGCTTCTTACTTTATAGGCCTGCATTTCTCTAACTGTAAAATTGTTGTAATACACATATTTCATTGAGATAACACAAGGACTAAGTTAATTTGTATGTATAAAGCTCTTGGAAAGTGCCAGAAACATAAAGTTTGTTATCATTTAAAATCAAATTCATAAATGCACATTTTTATCTGTTTTGCAACTTATAAATATTTTGAAGTTATTGATGTATAATTTACACCCAACAAAATGCACCAATCTAGGGTTTCAGTCTGATGAATTTTGACACTGGTATACACCTATGTAAGCACCACCTCAAACAAGATGCAGAACATCTCCATCATTACTAGACATCCCCTCAGGCCTCTTTCTAGTCAAGCCCTGACTTCTGTCCCAGGGGCACCACTGTCTGACTCTATAGCCATAGAATAGCTTTGCATGTTCTTAGATTTCAAATAAAAAGAATCATACAAAATGTACTTTCTTTGTGTGTAGCATCTGTAGCTCAACCCTATTTTTGAGATTCATCCAGGTTATTGAGTGCACTAATAGTTCATTCCCCTTATTGCTGAGTAGTATTCCATTGTATGGCCATACAGCAATTTTTTGTCCATTTTTCCTATTGATTTATGTCAACATTCAGGTTGTTTCCAGGCTTTGGCAAATCTGAATAAGGTTATTGTGAACATTCTTGTATAAATCTTTTTGCAGACATGCACTTTCACTTTTCTCGGATAAATACCTAGAAGTAGAATTGATTGGTTGTTGATGGGGTAAATGTAAGTTTAACTTTCCAGAAATCTTTTCAACAGTTCTCCAAAGTAGTGTTACTATTTTATAGTTCCACCAGCATAACATGAGAGTTCTGGCTGTTCAATGTCCCCCTAATATTTGGTTTTGTCAGTGTTATATTTTAACCATTCTCATTAGTGTGAAATAGTATCTGTTAAAGGAATTGAAATTGTGAAAACTTCAAAACTATGAGTTCAGATGATTTCACTGATTCTATCAGACATGTAAAGAACTCTTAAATGTTGGAAAAATGGAGGGTGAGTGAACACATCTGAGTGCATGCTGAGATCTAAGAATCGGTTACTCAACAGATTTCAAGCATTCTGCCCTCACACTGAGTCAAGAGATTCCTAGTGCCACTAATTCCCAAGACTTTGGCCAATTATGAGGTATTCATTAGTTGCAATTAGGTTCTCCACTGCTGGCTTAGTATTCAGCGTTCTTGGGTCAGCTACTTAATCCCTACTCATCCATCAGCTTTCCAACTTCCTAAATTTTGTTACTGCAATCTCATGTCTCATTTTCTCCTCTTTCTGAATTTGTATTTAAAAGAAATCCCTTTACTGTTGTTTTTATTGGACTTGAGGGAAGGAATGAAATTAGATATAGTTGCCAAATTCGGTTTCTCCCTTTGTTTTCTGCAGTCTCTCGGAAGCCCCTGCTAGTGGTAAAATTCTGAACTGTAGTTAGGGAGGTTGCAGAGCAGAGGGGCTTGAAATGCGGTCTCTGGAGGAAGACTGGGTTTGATTCTTCCCTGAACATTTATAAGCAATGTGTTTTGGGATGAGTTACTTAACATCTGGTGTCTCTGTTTCTTCACTTGTAAAATGGAGATACTGAAGATAACAATAGTATCTACTGCATGTAGTTATAAGGATTGTCTAACATGGAGATCACAGTTATAACAGTGTCTGGAACATAGTAAGGTCTTCATAGGTATTAGACATCATCGCTGTTATTGCTCAAACTGGTGGCATGAGAAGGTGAGTTCCTTGGTGGGTAAATAGTGGTATTTGTGAATGTAACCCAAGTGAAATTGTTTAAACTGTTCACAGGTCTGTGCATTAAAATACATATTTCAACACCTGCTTATTCATTCTATTTGTGCTTATTTAATCCAAGTATATCCTTGTAACCATGTGTAAGTGAAGATTTATCAAACAATATTGCAAAGCATGCTTATTAATTCTATTTGTGCTTATTTCATCCAAGTTTAAATTGATCTTTATACCATTTCTAAGTAAATATTTAGGAAATAATTTAACAGTGTAAATATATTTCAAGGGGCTGATTAGTTTTAAGAATCATGCTAGTAGTTTGTTTTATGGTTTAGCACAATTATATGGAAATAAATGAAACTTTTCTTCATTAAAGCAGCTATTGTAGTACCTATCTCTTAGCAGTTCATAGGAAGAAATTCTTTGAGACGTTTTTCAGTAATATAAAACAAATATAAAATATAAAACAATAAAAGAGAAATCTTTTTAGTGAGATCATAATTATATTCCCATAACATATAAAGACAGCATACCCACATACATGTACAATACATACTCACATAAATACACAATATGATATTGAATGTAGATGACTCCTAAATATCCTAAATTAGGAAAAACTGTGAACACATTTGCTAATTGGATCACTATACAATCATAAATGCCAGTGTTTTGAACTACTTTGGGTAGTCATGGCAAACATTATATCTTACTGTATGTGTGTGTGTGCAGAGGGTGGAGGGGATGTATCAGGAAGGTAAGAAGTAATGTGGCAGGGACTCAGGTCAGTTTGCCAGGGTGAGAGAAATCAGGGTGGTTAGAGAGGAACTGTGCAGTGTCAGCCCTGAATTCTGGTAGAGGAAAAAGAACACCAAGGTTGGAAACCATGTGTCAGCAGGTGAGTCGCCAAATC
Source organism: Pongo pygmaeus (assembly GCF_028885625.2). Classification (NCBI taxonomy): domain Eukaryota; kingdom Metazoa; phylum Chordata; class Mammalia; order Primates; family Hominidae; genus Pongo; species Pongo pygmaeus. Next base: position 84,421,077 of record NC_072378.2, read on the forward strand.
TGAGCAGAGAATATACAGGAACAGTCAAGCTGACACTCAGGTTTAAACGACTGGCAAAGAATGGGAAACTAAGAAGCAGAAAGCACAACATTGATGGCTCATCAGAGGCCTCTCCCAGGCAGTGGGCAAGACCCCACAAGAATGAGAAGGAAATGGGGGTAGGGGGTGGAAGTGGAAAGTGAAGGGAGAAAAAGGTGGACCCAAGGGCAGAGGGAAGCCCCGTAAACAAGGGGCCAGTCCAGCAGCTGCTGAGGCCAGCAGGTCTGCAGACACACCATATAGGGGCAACCAGGAAAAAGTTGCATTCAGTTCTGTTTAGCTTAGTTTGAGTTCAATAATCTGGCTCTACAATTGTGCTTCTGCCAATCTGAAATGAGTAGCATGAAACCAGGTGGCAGGAACCTAATGTAAACAATATTGCCATATGTTAACTCTTTAGTTAATGCAGGATTGTTGCCTTGCAAGAGAATTATATGAACAAATGTAGTAATTGTCCTATACTATAAATATTAACACCTCCTCCATCAAGTGTTAGGGCATCTGTATAATTATAAAAGGCACAGCTGGTTACAAACTTGCTTATACATCACCTTATTTTATCACTGTTTACTCATGTGTAAAGTGAACTGATGACCATAAAATGCTGTAAGATTACTTTCTTGGGAAATTTGGTCATTACCATTTTTGTAAGCTTCGAGCTGGTATTTCCTGTCTCATCTCTCTGGAAATTATAGGGTACTTTACATATTCCATTCTTTCCTAAAAAAATTAAAAACTCAGAATATTCCAGTCTTATAAAATGTATTCTTCCAAAAGATCCTGGAAATAAATTGGCTCTGTAACAAATAGGTTCTATGTCTATGAAGGATTGTAATGCAAAGTTACTTTTTACATTCTATCTATATGACTTGGATTAGTAAAATTTTGCCAAAACTAAAAAAGCATATGAACTCAATCTCTAGGCAGGAGTCTGTACATAGACCCCCAAGCCACAGATAGTGTAATCAGCTAAAGTTTCCTTAGACAGTCTGTGACTGTACTCCATGGTTAAGGAAACACAGCTAACCAAGTGCATTCAGCAAATGCCTGATGTGATTAAACAGAGTAGAGGTGACAAATTCAGTTTGGGCCCCACTGATTTTTTTTTTTTTTTTTTGCTGTATCCCTTTTTGCAAAATTTACAGCTCTGTGAAATGTGTCCTATATTTCACATCCTGTGACTGCTGACCTACTTTTTTCTCCAAATTCAGTATTTCAAAAAAGGTTAAAGAAGTAATATTCAAGTGATCAAGCCCATGACACGTCTCAATACTCACAGAGCTGCTTTTAGTATACCGAGATGTGGGAAGCCCAGTTGTTCCACAATGCTTTTGTACTTCCCTCTCTTTGTCTCAGCTTCTAGCTCTCTCGGCCACCACCCAACTGATCCGCATAGGGAGATGACATCTCAGTCAATACTTCTGTTTACAATTTCACTTATTAATAAAAAAATAAAAATGCACACCATTTCTTGAGGGCCTATGACATGCCTGGAAATTAATTAATTAATTAATTTATCTATCTATCTATCTATCTATCTAGTTTACAGTGCTTTAATCATTCATGCCTGGAATTTTATAATCATTATTTTCCTCTCTCCCAACAACCCTATTAGGTAGGTAATGATAACAGAATGTATTTATTTCCTGTTCGTCAGGCACGGGATTAAAACTTTGATATACACAATCCCAATATATCCTCACAACAAGCCCATGAGGTAGGTATTATTGCCTCTATCAAATGTTGAAACTGAAGTTCGGAGAGGTTAATAATAACTTGCCCACAGCTTGTGGGCTAGTGGAACCAGGACTCAAATCTACAGCTATTGACTTTATGGCCTCAGTTTTTCCCAAAGCAGCATTCTAGGTCTCTTGACTCTTACCTCCCATGAATGGATAAAGCCACAGGCTAGAGTTCCCATTAGATCCTAAACTCCTTAAGGGTCAGGACCCTCTATTGTTTAACTTTGTGTCCTCCACCAAGTCCAGTCCTACACCTTATGAACAATTGGTTCTGAGAAAGCAGCAAGGTATAGAAGAAAGCACAGGATTTAAATCCAAGCATATCTCCTTCGAATCTTGGCTTCACTACTTACCAGCTGTGTGCCCTTGGAGATCATGTGTCCAGAATTTTTATCATAAAGGGCTTGTGAGTAGGAAGCAATAAAATATGGGGGTTTGTCTCATGTTGCCTAGCAAGCAGAGAAGAGGGCTTTATGAAGACTGGTTGGGCAGCCATAGCTAACAATCTCCAAGCTATCCCCAAGTACCGTCCTGGCTGTGGGTATGGCACACAGCCTCTCTAAGCCTCTGGATAATAGCACTTACCTTGTGGGCTCAATGTGTCCTACAGGGCATGTTCGATAACAGACTACTGAGCCCCATTTAGTATACTGACTCTGATTCAGTGAGAATTAATTTGAATTAATCACCCGGTGATGCTGATGCTACCAGTCCAGGGACCATACTTTGGAATCACTGATGTAGAGAATAGAAGAAAGGAGGGAGAAAGTACATAGTCAAATATAATAGATTTTTGTTAATCAAATATCCTTAGAGTGGGCATGGAAAATAATGAAAAGGAAAGCAGAAAATATGAGAAGTCCCAGGACTAGCTGTTAAGACTGAGTCATGTGTAAGAGGCTCAGATATAATTTGATAAAACTGATTCACCTCTGTCCCAATGCCTCTACTGGATTGCTCTCTAGCTGTCTCATTTGTAAAATGGAGATGAAAAACATGGTCTCTATCCAAAATGTGAAATTATTGTGTAATACACACACACACACAGACACCCCATGCCTGCTGTGTGCTGTTAAACCTACTTCTGAAGTAAAAGTTGTCCCTGAAGAAGCCAGTGCGTCTGCACTTTTGAATATGAACAACACCCCGGCCAGCTCCATCTGAAGTCAATACCATCCTCTTCTCCAACAATGTTTCTACTGTTTCCTTTGGAAAGAAATCCAACTAGTTGGCCACCAGATTCCGGGTTGTGCCTGGAGCCATGTGAAAGGTTTTGCACGTTAAAAGCAAAACTGGCAAACCTAGGCTTTTTGACAGCTTTGTGAAGTGTGAAAAAAAAATCATATTTCTCTGGCACAGTTTTATGAGTTTTTGTCTTGAGCAAAAGGGAAGCTTTGCCTGTGAAAATGGAAAAAGGGTCAAGGAAATGACCTCAGATTAGTGATCCAATTTGAGATCCAGTGAATTCTGAAACTGGAAAATCTCACCAAAATTCTCAGGTTTTCTGTGCAACTGCAGAGGAGCTTTTTTTTTGTACCAGGGACACCAACTCTGACTCTGCTCCATCACCTGCAACTGACAGGGCCAAGAGTGCTTAATTACAGGGATCTACACAAAAGGCTGCTGAAAAGAGTAGCTGATCATGACTAATTACTACACAGGGCGTGGTATTTGCAAGGATTCTTCCAGAAGGCACCATGTTTGTGTGAAAAGATTATTTGGCTAGATTGGAAACATAAACTAAGGGCCTAGTAGAGGCTCATGAGAAAGAAACCCTATCTACAAATTTGCTGTAGTGAAGCTAACAAGAGGATGAAAAGACAGAAAAATCTAGCCATAGAGGCATCTGGTCTCCTTCTGTCATTTCAACAGGTCATTTACCACATAGCTAACCAAGCACGAGCCTCACTCAGGGCTCCTATTTAAATAGCCCTTGGAGAGAGGCCTGAGCAATGTTCACGTGGTCATGTGTTTTTTAATTTGTCAGCACTTTACAATTTTAAAATGCATTGTGATTTCTTTTCTTATCCTGTAAATATTTTCTTTCCTACCTATGTTTTTTTCTTGAAGAGAAGGCTCAAAAATTGTATAAGCTTCAGGCCTCTCAAAACCTAAATCTTTTCTATACTGTCCATCACTTACAAAGTTCACTGAGTTAGAAAATAAGGAGACTTAGAAAATAATATTTCCCAGACGAGGTGTCTATATTAGTTTTCTAAAGCTTCCATAACAAAATACCACAGACTGGGTCACTTAAACAACAGAAATTTAGTTCTCCAAGCTCTGAAAGCTAGAAGTCCAAGAACAAGGTGTCAGCAGGATTGGTTTCTTCTGAGTCCTGTCTCCTTGCCTTGCAGATGGCTGCCTTCTTGCTGTGTCCTCACATGGTCTTTCCTCTGCCCATGTGCAGCATTGTGTCCTAATCTCCCCTTCTTATAAGCACACCTGTCATTTTGAATTAGGGCCCACCATATGAGTTCATTTTACCTGAATTACTTCTTTAAAGACCCTATCTCCAAATAGAGTAACATTCTGAGGTACTGGGGGTTAGGAGTTCAACATATGAAATTTAGGGGGACACAATTCATTCCATAACATTTCTTAATATCATCCATATTATCACTATCACTTCAGTTTTGCTGTTGGGACATAAACTTTGGGAAAAGGCTTCTTTTTTTCCTCCCAGCACCCAGAAACCCAAGCCCAGAGCTGCCATTAGTTGCTGGCATAACAGGAAGAAGTGGGCTCAGGCACTGTTGGCAGTTAAAAGAACAACTTACTGTTGAATAGTTCAACTCAACATTTGAAGTTTACACAATTATATTTTCCTCTAAGAATTTAATTGGCCTGGTTTATGACTCTATGCCAGCCCCAGAGGGCTGATTTCACAAGCTGGGTCATTACTTAGTCCCTACCCCACATCAGCAGGAATCTCAGACATGCCACTTCATTTTCCACCAGAGGGTCTCCACATGCCCAAGAACCCTGAGGGTCCTTCATGTTTATCCAGCTTAGCCTGTACCTCCAACATCGCTACTTTTAATGTCCAACACCCCAAACCCACAAAACTACCCCAAAAGATCAAGGAAACCAAAAGAGAGTTATTGGCAAGGCAGTTAAAATGGCAAATCTCACTTTGTGTTGGCTAGATGAGTCACCAAAAAAGTGAGGACTCTGATCATTCCATATTTCTGTATTTTATCTCCCATTTCTTACCACTTCACCTTAGAGATGGGATGTTTGTGTGTTTGTGTTTCTCAATCTCTCTCTCTCTCTCCCCCTCTGTGTGTGTGTGTGTGTCTCTGTGTGTGTGTGTGTGTGTGTGTGTGTGTGGTGGCAGCAAGTAGATATGATAAGAGCACAGAAAATTGTGGGAATAGAGTGGAGGCAGAAACATAAGATTAAACTCTAGGATTTCCAGGTGACAGTAAAGGCTATTTTACCATATAGACCACACATCACATATATACCTCATACACATTTTTACACACACACAAACACACACACACACACCACACTGTAAGGCAAAACAAAACAAAAACAAAAATCAAAACTTTAAATGTCATAGGTCCACTATAATTAATGAATCCTAAAAAATATGCCTGCACAAAACTGTAACCCATGCTTGTTGTTAGCTTATTTTTCTTTTTTGTTTACATAATGGGTACCAGGGTCTTATTAGTTTGTTCATTCATTCAACAAACATATATTGAGCAATAATCACGTACCAAGAACGCTGCTAAGTTCTAATGATTTAAAGATGAACAAAACACAGCCCATTATAATGTAATGCAGAAAAACATGTACTTTCATAGGTCGTTTTTGTATATGCAGCCAGTATGGGTACAGAGAGGAAGAGAGTGCTGCCTGGCATAGGTGAATCAGGAAAATGGGGTGACCCTCAAGCTGGGTGGTGAAGACGAGTTCCAGGGAGAATAGCTAAGGGGACTGTCTTAAATGCAGGGAGGTTGTGTACAAAGATGCCATGTCATAAAAGGGAAGTTAGAAAAGGAAAGAGTCAGGTTTGTAGACTGAAAGTTGAATACAACGTACAGAAGAAAAGTGGACTCTTCTAGAATTTGGGGCAACTTTTTGGTATAAGCTTTCCTTTTCATTTTTTTTAATCTTTTTAAAGAGGTTGAAATGCCTTGGAGCTGATATAAATATGATTTGCCCTAAAAATAAGATTAGTAACCACAGACTCCTTGGGGCCTATTTCTGACAGAAATGAATTTGAAAGGAAACTCTTCTAGAAAAGTTTCCTTTTTAGATGTGGTTTATTTCACAAACTAGAGGTGAATACATTTGAATGTAGGTGTTTGTGTTTGTGTGTTTATGATTTTTGTGTTGCGTGTTTATAATTTTTTAAAACTTTTATACCACTGATACCAACTATGCTCGCCAGTTAGATAAGAAAAGATAATCTCTTATTTTATCTAGGTAGTGTAATAGCACAGGGTAGGAACTATAGACTTTGAGGAGGCACTAGGCCACCCAAGAAGATAGAGTATCAAGGAAATTTTGAGGGTGCCCCTTAGCATCAGCACCCATTTTTAGTATCCTTTATCTAGCATCACTCCAGTAGAAGAGCTCTGGGTAGCCAGTATGATGAGGAATCTAGATTTTGTGGTGTGGGCTGAAAAGATGTCCATAAGGCCACCCAATGCCTAGTGCATGGAATAGCTGTGACTTCATAAATGTGTTGAATGAAGAATCAATTCCAAGTAATTATAAACTTTTTTTACACAGAAACTGATTTCTCTAATGTACTTTTCTGGACAGTAAGTTAATTTCAAGGGCTGACTTTCTCTAGAAAGGGTCTTTATAACCAAATATGCCCATTGACATTTTGAATTGATAAAGAGTTCGGGGATAAAAGTTAGAATAATTCTTGAGGGTCCTTCTCTTGACATTAGGCCTAATATCCTTGCATTCAGAATTAAATTTTCATTTGGGCCCACCCAACACAGGTGTTTGAGGCAGTCTTCTTCTCCTCTCCTACATACAACATGTCAACTCTGTCTTCATGCCTTTGATTGAATGAGCCCCTCCCCTGGAATGCCCTCCTGGCCCATTTCTGAATATCTGAAGCCTGCCCATTGCTACAGGCCTTGCTCAGCTCCAGCTGCTGTGATGTACCTGCTCGCCTTCCCAGCACTGGCACCCAGATGTACTTCCTCCTGCCTGCAAACTTCTTTTTTTTTTTAATTATTATTATACTTTAAGTTCTAGAGTACACGTGCACAACGTGCAGGCTCATTACATAGGTATACATGTGCCATGCTGGCCCGCTGCACCCATCAACTTGTCATTTGCATTACGTATTTCTCCCAGTGCTATGCCTCCCCCCACCCTCCACCCAATGGCAGGCCCCAGTGTGCAATGTTCCCCACCCTGCGTCCAAGTGTTCTCATTGTTCAATTCCCACCTATGAGTAAGAACATGCAGCGTTTGGTTTTCTGTCCTTGTGATAGTTTGCTCAGAATGATGGTTTCCAGCTTCATCCATGTCCATGCAAAGGACATGAACTCATCCTTTTTTATGGCTGCATAGTAGTCCATGGTGTATATGTGCCACATTTTCCTAATCCAGTCAATCATTGATGAACATTTGGGTTGGTTCCAAGTCTTTGCTATTGTGAATAGTGCTGCAATAAACATATGTGTGCATGTGTCTTTATAGCAGCATGATTTATAATTCTTTGGGTATATACCTAGTAATGGGATCACTGGGTCAAATGGTATTTCTAGCTCTAGATCCTTGAGGAATCACCACACTGTCTTCCACAATGGTTGAACTAGTTTACAGTCCCACCAACAGTGTAAAAGTGTTCTTATTTCTCCACATCCTCTCCAGCATCTGTTGTTTCCTTACTTTTTAATGATCGCCATTCTAACTGGTGTGAGATGGTATCTCATTGTGGTTTTGGTTTGCATTTCTCTGATGAACAGTGATGATGAGCATTTTTTCATGTGTCTGTTGGCTGCATAAATGTCTTCTTTTGAGAAGTATCTGTTCATATCTTTGCCCACTTTTTGAAGGGGTTGTTTATTTTTTTTTCTTGTAAATTTGTTTAAGTTCTTTGTAGATTCTGGATATTAGCTCTTTGTCAGATTGGTAGATTGAAAAAATTTTCTCCCATTCTGTAAGTTTCCTGTTCATTCTGAGGGTAGTTTCTTTTGCTGTGCAGAAGTTCTTTAGTTTAATTAGAAGCTTCTTGATGGCTGTACCAATCTTCATACTGGAGTCTGGATGCTCCTGAACATGAAAAAAAAACTTTCTAAAGGATATACAGCTGAGGATGTCTTTAATGAAACCAATTTTCAGATTCCCAGTTTCCATGTATACTCCTTTGTAACACTGATCTGCATGAGCACTCACCTAGAAAAAGGTGTTCCTTTAACAACCAACTTTCTTCCCATTTACAGAAGAAAGGCACACCTCTTACCCAACCAAAATCTTACAAAACTGTAAAAACTTCCACAGTGCCAAGCAAACAAAAACATTCAAAATACTGGCATAAATGTTAAAAAATACGCCTGCGTGGTTGTAATGACTAACTTTTTTCAAGTCGGTGGCTTTCAAGTTCTTGCTTTTAATAAAATTGAGGACCTAATTGAGTTTAGATTATTAAAACGTTTAAATAATAGGTCATCATATGACATATATCCCTAAAGGAATTAAAAACCTGGGCCATATTGTTTCTACAGACTCTTGTCCATCTTATGATTTATGCAGAAGGGGTTTCTTGGTGCTTAAATGTATAAAAACAAAAGAATTGGAACAAAATTGATGTTGAATTTTGTCTCAATTTGGGAATTAGTAATGGAAAAGAAACAATTAAATGAAAAAAGAAACAGTTCCATGCGTCTCATTAATTTACACATGTCCAGTAAGTGTTTTAATTTTTATATCTAATTATTCATAAAAATTTGGTGTATATGTATGTTGCTTTTGATCAGTTGAGTGCTCATTATAACAATCCAGTGTTAAATAAATGTTTTAATATTTATAGCCTTATGTCTTAGGCTATAAAAATATTTAAATTTAAAATTATATATACATTTTTGTTGAAGAGAGTTATGGGACCATCAATAAAAGATAAAAAAAAAAACTGAAAATATACTATACCAGGATGGGATTCTACAGAGGAAGTAGAATAAAAACACAGGTCAAAGGAATAATCTAAAATTTCTAACTTGTTTGTATATTTTAACAGCTTTTCAAGGTATAATACATGTAGCATAAATTTTACTCATTGTAACTGTGCAACTGTTTTTAAATAAATTTTTACATAAATGCATATGTTGTGTATCATTCCAATTTAGCTTCACGGCATTTTCATTATTGTAGAAATACCCTTGAGCACATTTGCAATCTGTTTGTGTATTTTTTAAATAGATGATGAGTATCAAATAAGTATGATATTTAGACTTTATTGAATATATTTAAGAGTGAAAATGCTGATATTTATAATGCATTGGAGATTACACCCTATGTATCTATGTAAAGCTATAATAAAAATATTAGATGTTCGCTTAAGAACATGGAAGGTGGGGTTTAAGTTAATTAAAAAATAGGGGTTACCCAGGCAAAATTTGAAAGCCAGTACCCTACACCATCTCACTGACCACTTAATTATATAATAGTCTACTCTGTAATTTTTTATTTCTATTTTATAAGATAGATAAATTCTGTACTTGGTTGATTGGTTGATTGAAGTTGTTACTGTAGACCTGACTGACTTTGATCCAAACTAGAGGGGTTCAAAATACATTTTTCATTTAAAAATATGCAGCATCCTACTGTATATCACAGAGAGAAAGAGGAATAAAATATTTTTTCCTATTTTGAAACAGGATTAATTTTCCAAGTCAGAAGACAATGTCATTAAATTCTTGAATGACAACTAATGTCCTGTTTATTTTCTGGTTCTTTAGTAATATTTCTGTTGCCTTTGGTCTCTTGGAATTCTCTTGGCCTTAGATAAAAATTGGACTTTCTTTTTTGTTGTTCCTTTATTTTTATTGGATAAAACTCTTAGGCTTTATTGTCACTAAGTAAACAACATACATCTAGTGTTTTTCTTTGATATAAAAAAAGACTCTAAATCTCACTTTTCTTTGATATAAAAAAAGACTAAATCTTACTTTTAAATGAAGTTCTATCTAAACTTTATACAGTATATATACACACATTCACATGGATATATATGTGTCTAAAAACAAATTTTAAATTTTTGATTCCATCTTCACATATAACTTTCTCTGAGGGCATGAAAGAATACAATATAGTTCTTAAAATCAGAAATAAAACTGGTTTTTACTGCATAAAAATAAAAGGTGGGTTTGCTTTATTTCTCATTGACTTGCCTACTCCATATTCTTTAAAAAAAAATAGAAAAGTCCTTCAATTACTAAAGAGATTAAAGAGTAAGGATCTATGTCAGCATGATAAAGATTTCTAAGTGTGATTAAGGTTCCAATCTCATGACATGTGGAATAACCTATGTAATTATATTCCCTTTAGAGCTACAGAAAAGTCCAAGTGACTGTAATACATGCTAACTTAATCTTAGCCACGGAAAATGTGTTTCTAATTTTCAAATTCGGCAATTTTTCAATAAAAGTTGTTGTACTTCGTCTGATCTATTCTCAAAATACGGAAGTGCTTGAAGCCCGACCACCTGCAATAACAGATTACTGCTCTCTAAAATATTACCATACACCTACAATGTGGAGGCGCAAAGCTTTGCTAAAATAGATCTTTGTTGTTTTTTCTAAAAGAAAGAAGTGATCCCAAAGTAAAGCTGGTTTTCAGCAGCCTCTCTGCTCCCAAATGCGACCGGCATCAAAGTCTAATGAAAACCTGTTTGCGGACACTGGATCCAATCCAAGGTACACCATTGGCATATTCTAGACCCCTTGGGACATGACTCATATAAAAAACACAGGGCTGTCATCGGACGGCTGGTGGCTCAAATAAATCAAATTTGCTTTGAAAACTGAGGCATACCAAAATTTTATTAGGTGAAACTTTGGCATTTCTTATAGCCAACTTGCACATATATATTTTTATTACTTACAGCAGTTAAAAGGTATGCTACCAATCATATGCAAAACAAGAAAAGATTGCAGAGTACATTTTTTTACTGGGTGGTGGCAGAACTACTTTTTTTTTTTTTTTTTAACCTTTAAAGGAACTCCAAATAGTAATAGGTGGCGTCAAAGAATGCAGCCCAGTGTTTGCATAATTCACAAGCCCTCTGGTGCAAACTTCTCCATTGCAGACTCCATTTAGCAGATCCCATCACTAACCTTAAAGAATGACTTTTACCCGTAAGTGATTTCTTGCTCACTAAAACTATCAACTGCACCACACTTCATAGGATGATGACAGATAGTGTTTATAATGTGCATTTATGAGAAACAGACATGAACATACTCAAGTTCTAGATGACCTAAAAAGAATTAAACTTTAAGCTTCAAAGGTCTACTACTTCTTATGCACTAACTCGTACACGAAGTCAGTTTCAAATTCTGGTATAGGAACATTTCGTTTTCTCTTCAGTTAAATAGTAGAAAATTCTTTATTTATAAGTCTAATATATATCTTTTAAATATGCTAATTGATCATCAAAGGCATACCAGAAAACAGGCATTTGCCCAAAGAATACTTACTTTTAAGGTCACATTTCTCACATTTTAAAAGTGATAGCAGCTAATTTTCCTTATTTGGCAACTGCTTCAAGATTTTAATGTGGCAACACATGTACTATTGTGTACATGTTCAAATACACACACAGGTACACATTTTACCACGTAGTACATAGATTTCAACTGGCAAGCTTAGACCAGAACCTCTTAAAAGATTTACATGCACCTAAAATGTTTACTTTTTAAATATTGAGTTTTGTATAGAATTCATAAAGCTTATTGTTTCAAAATTATAAAATTGTGGCAGGTTGTGTATAGTTATAAATACATTCAAAAGATATACATTCTATTAAAAATGCATTGTGCATTTCTAAAAGAGTTTCCAGAAATATTTTAAAATCCATTATTTCTTAGCTTCTTTGATTATTTAATATTGTTCCATGAATGAACAGTAGCCCTTTTACCATACAGCTCACTCGGCAAGCAGTAACAGATATCACAAGGAAAACCAGCTTCATGCTAGGCTGTGTTTTCAGTGACTGAGCACAAGCTAGGTCAACGCACACCAAATCAACTATTTTGACTGAATTTATCTATGACTTGAGAAAATCGGTTACTTTGAATACGGATTTGACTGAACAGAAATCATCTCATTTGAAATGGCTCAGTGATTTTCACAGAGATGTAGCTTCAATAAAATCTGTGAGAAAGGAAAAACAGTGATTTGGCCACAGAATACAAGGGAAGAAACACATCTGTAATCAATGAACAAGTAATTGTTCAAGGCTTATTACCTGCTGAGCATTGTGCTAGAACTATGAAGAATAGAAAAGAAATATAAAAAAGTATTCCTGTCCTTGAATTGCTTACAATCAGGCTGAGAATTTATAAATGATTACAGGAATTATCTAGGAGAAAGACAAGATAGTAAGTTGATCCATGCCATATAGTGTAGTAACACACACATTTTATGAAAATGGGCTTAGTTTGGTGTTTTAGAAGGGGAGGATTCTGATAGTGAGAGAAGACAGGAGTGGCTGAGACCAACCATGCAGAATTTGGTCTCACCTCTGTCTACCTAAGTTTGTCTCTGTTTCTTCCTCAACTTGAATAGTCTTTGTCCCCTGAACAGATTACTATTAATAACTTCAACCTCATAATTTATTTTTTAAATTTTGTTTTTAGAAAGCCACCATAAATAAAATCAAAGGCAAACTGTGAACTTGGAAAAAGCTTTTCCGTATCTCTGATAAAGGGTTGATATCTTAACAGCAATTACCAATCAGTGAGGTCAGACATGTACAGCACTAGAAAAAAATAAGTGAGCGTAAGACCACCAATAGGCCACTGACAAAAAAGTCTGGTTGGCCAGTTATAACATAATAAATCATTTAACTTCATTGATAAGTATAGCCATGAAAATTAAAACCATTAGGAAATGTAATTTTCACCAAGCAAACTGCTGACATTTTGAAGATATCAAAGACTGGGAGAAACAGGGACATTTGGTCACAGATAATGGGAAGATAAATGGGTTTAACAGTTTTGGAAGGCACACTGGCACTGTGTATTAAAAACCATAACATACGTAATAAACTTTGACCCAGAAATTGGATTACTAGGACATTTTAAGGGACTCATTATGAATATGCTCAAAGGCTTAATAGATAAGGATGTTCATGGCACTGTTCTAAGATTTCTAAAATTTGGAAATGACATAAAGGTCCAATAATGGAGGACTTTTTTCATAATTAAAGTTTAAAATTTATTTGAGAAATAATATTTAGTGATATGAAAATATTTCCTATATACTAATATACAGAATGGTTCATAAAATACTTCATGGAATACATTTCAAATTTTAGAAGGAATGTACAGAAAAACACTGGAAAGAGATACATTGATATATACCAGTGAAATCATGGTTTTCTAGGCAGTGGGAATACAAGTTGCTTTTCTTTGTCTTTTTTTAATTTATAAAAATACACGTTATTTTTATTACTTGAAGAAATTTATTCACAAAACAACGCTGCAAAAATATTTTGAGACTAAAGCTGTTTGTAAATATTTAAGATAGCTTTGTTAGGCTAAGTTACTGAAGCTTGCTACAGACTGTTTTCCAGAGGAATTTCTAATAATGTGCATTTCCAGCAGGATTTATGATAATGCCATTTCACTGCAGCTTTAGCAAAAGGGAATATTTAATAATGTTATAGTATGTTGCTAATTTTCTTTTTAAACCATTTTTGAAATTTATATTGAAAAATGCACATTTGTATATATTTTATCAAAGTGATAGTTTATTTTTAGTTATGATTAATAGGTACACAATTGAAACATTTAAAATGTGTATAATTGTACAAAATTTTATAAATGTTTATTAATAGGCTTAAGAGACCTTTTCCTAAAATGTTCTCAGGTCAGAAGAAATGGGATCAAGAACAGATTTGCTTACCTTTCTTCTTGTAGGACTTATGAGAAGATAAGGAGTAACAAAAATCAAAATTCTAAGCTCTAACCAAGCCTTGCTTGGTGGGTTTAAACACAACTCATTCTTGACTATCTTAATTAACATAAAAAATAGTGGGCATAATCATAAGCAATAAATAGTCAAAAGCTTTCTGTTATTCTCTTAGCTACATGTAATGTAATTTTTCAGGAAAGATGCCATATTGTAATAAATGTATTTGCCTCTGACTATTGACAATCAGCTGAGTTTTGGGGACACATAAAACGTTGAATATCTGAGAAAAGTCAGTTTGAATTATAAGTAGTTCTGCCAATATGGATTATGGATAAAAATAGATTTAGTTCGGCATGTTTCTTTGCCAGTGTGGCTCCTAATTCTAACTTGAAAGAGAAAGACATTGATGTGCTTAACTTGCAGAAATTATTTCTTATAGAAGAGTGAAAGTTTGTTCTCACCCATACTTACTCTTCCAGACTATTCAGTGTGACAGTTTTTTCTTTAAGTTCAATCAGACCTTTGGGCCAATGTCCTTTGTCAACCAGTCAACAATAAAGCTGTTCTCAATCATGAAAAATGATTTTTTTCCTCATAAGCATTCTTGGGAAAGGGGGAAGTCTTCTTCAGATTTAAATTATAAATTAGAGAGACATTTCTTCTAGGAATAAAGTGATTTTGTTCGTTTCCCCCAAATTAAAAAAAATATAAAAGGATAATTTTCTGAGCTTTTTGGTGAAGGGGCTATGAACAAACAGCCTGAATTGTATTTGAGCATATATGAGTTCAGCAGAGATAAAATACGACCCTCTGCTTAGGGAGTTCTCCTATGTACACCAGTGATTCCAAGCCCTTATCCCAACCTTGTCACCACCTTGACCCCTCTTCCAACTCATTAAGCAAGTGAAGTTCCTACTGGTGACAGTTTGAGGCAAATTCCTTAGGTGGTCAGACATGAGATCTCAACATTGTAAAAATTTTACTCTCTAATCTGACTTGCAACTATGATTCTAAGAAAACCTCCCATAGCTTCTTTCTCAGATAGTTCCTGCACAACTATCTTTGCCCCTTCCTCCCCTGCTGCTTTCCCCTTCTCATTAAAGATTTAAGAGCAGCTAAGTATGAAGAGGTGCTCCTATTGCTGAAGTTGTATTAGTTTTGTAAAATGCAGGGCATACCCACGCTACCAAGCATTACAAATAAAACTAGAATGTCATTAGCAAAACTAAATAAAATAAGAATGGTGGAAAGAGCACTATTTCAGGAGTCAAGACATCTGTATTCTCATATCTTTCTAATTCACACGACTTGTCATTAAACTAGTCATTTAATGAAATGTCTTTGTGCCTCTATTTCCTTTCCTTAAAAAAATGAAGGAGCTGCACTAGCTATGTCCCTTCCAGCTTTATCTGTCTGTGCACCTAAATCTGTTCATAAAACTGTCTTTAAAAATTATTTTTTCTTCCCGCCTTCAGTAAGACAGCTTTTGTCAGTCAATAATATTGAATGATTACAATCTGATTTGCCACAAAACCTGCCACCAAGTCTGTTCATAAAAATATTCTTGAAAACTATTTTAGAAAGCCTGTATGCTAATACTTTTGACATCTGCACAAAAATAGGCAAAGAGTTCCTCTGAATGTATGTGCTTATTTTATTATTATTATTATTTATTCTCTTTTTCAGAGGGCTTATATTATAGGAAAAGTATTAAGCAGTAAACTCATTTATAGACATCCTAAGAAGGTCAAATAGAAAATAAAATCATAAATAGATTGTCACTACTGCAAAACAGTGCAAACTTTCTCCATCTACTTGGCTTTCTTGCTCCTTAGACTAAGCAACTGATCAGATATGCTTGTGCAAGTCAGCTATGTTATTTCAAACTATTGCTTTTATACATATTCAAAATCCATATTAAATACCAGGAATAAAACAATTATTAATTTCTGATAAAACCCAGAGTGCATTTTTTAGCTTCTTCATAGAAGATTGTTGAGCATTTTGATTTTGATTCAGAATGTACCTTTGATGACTGACAACTTCACTAATGTTTTCCTGCATTTGATACTTAACCTTAGAAAATTAATTTGCATGCAAAGTATGTTCTTCTGAATTTGGCAGCAGAGAACTAATTGTCATTAAATAAATTCACAGTTTTATTTTGAGAATGAAGGACTTGTTGCTTTCTCTCTAAATGTTGTCATTATTATTATTAAACTGTTGGAATACCAGATATTTGTTGGTAAGAAACCTCAGTTGCTTTAAATACCATCTTGTTTTCAAATAAACTGCTCAAAATGTGTTGGGTTGTATTAATAAAATATATAAATATTTAAATAGGTTTTATAAACAAAGTTGATGTGATTCAATAAATACATAGTAAGGCTCCTATTATGCAAAAGACATTGTTTCAGGTACCATGTGACATTCAAAAGCAACTCATCAAGGGTTCTTCTTTGGTAAAGCCAAAAATATATAGTTAGAAATAAACCAAGGAAAAAAAAAAAAGATAGAGTAAAAAAAAAAAAAAAAAAAGAAATAAACCAAGGAAACTGAAACAGCTATAGCACAAGACAGAATTTAATAAGTGCCAAAGCATAATGTATGATGAGTCAAGACAGAAATAATACTTGGGTGATTGATCAGGTAGGACTTCCTGGAAGAGGTTATTTGAAATGAATGGGTAGTACATCCCTTCAGGAATTGCTATGGGGACAATATGTTCCCAGGACATGTTAGAAACACTGAAACTGGCCCAGGTTCTCCTGATATTACTACCTCCACTTAGAACTTACTCTACATATCACTTACTACTGGTTGCATTTCTGCCTTAAGAATTCTCCCAAAGATCACTGAGCTTATCTACATAGAGAGCAGATATAGAGGAACAGCAAGGGGCTACCTGGAAAGGTAAATTGAACCTACATTATGGAGGGTCTTGAATGACAAGCTAAATATGGAGCTGATTCTGTGGATGTTGGGAAGCCACTGAGCCTTCAGGGCAGGGTTGCTATGTGATCAGCTTTCAACAACAGACTGGCAGGAAGCACGGGATAACTTTGCCCAGGGAGAGTCCTTAGGGTTCAGAAATTAGGGAGGGATCTTTGAAGACCTGCCCCTGGGTGATGGCAGTGAAAAGTGAAGGAGAAGGACTGGTTAAAAGAGACAAATAAGGAGAAAACCAGTAACCTCTATTATATAAGAAATAACTATAGTTCAAGTATTTAATACCATAATCATTTCCAAAAGTGTTTTTGGAAATTTCTACCTGCAAAAAATAGAACCAGCAAAATTCTGTAGAGCTCAGGAGTAGCTGAGTAGAAGGCCAAAGAAGGGCTAAAGTGATTTTCTTAACTTTCTCATTTATTCTTTTTTGAAAATTTATCAAATAGATTTTGATGTTAACAACTGGCTGAGATCTGATTTTCTAAATTAATTTTGTAATGATTTTTTGGGGGTTTGAGAAATCAAAAAACCAGTTCATTTCTTAAAAACTCCAAATAATTATTAAAAGTAATTCTAATATAAAAGTTTTTTAAGAGGACTCTAGAATTTATAGCTTCAGAAAATCAAACTTTCAAAAGTATTTTGTCATATATATTATAGTTAGTGATATTTGGATTTTTTAGTTTCTAGAGCTTTAATTATTGAATTAAATGGAAATTAATGTTTTAGTATTTGAAAAGTCACTTAATTTTCATGGGATGTTTAAAAATTTTCCTAAAAATGTAAGGCACTCTATTTGGAAAAACTCAAACATGTGAATCATAAGAGAACTTTACATTTAAGTAGGTTTACTTTTTATAGCCATTTACTTTCAAACCAGAAGTTGTGCGATTAACAATAAAAATCAAGTTTTCTCACACAATCATAGACTTGTTCACTTTGCTACACTGTATAAAGCATGTCCATACATATGTGGAGCCAATAAGACAAAGAAAACCAAAACAGTTTATTTTTGAATAATAGTATTTGTAGATTCCTTGATAACATGTCAGGTGACTTAGAGACAACATTGATCTGGAAGATTATAAGCCCAAAAGGTTCTCATGGCTGAGTAATGCTAACAACAGCAATAACACTCATTCGAACCCTGAAGAAAAATAATTGGGAGGACCAAATTTGCTTTGCAGAAAGTACCCAAACTACTGAGGTTGAAATAGTCATTTGAAATAAATCATGTGTTATGGTAACACTGCAGAAAGCCTTTACATTCCTTCTAAACATCCTGAGATGTGGTAATATATGGTTTATTCACAAACATGCTCTCATGTATAAATGTCCATCTGTAGATCTGAATTATGCATATGATAACGTCAAAATGGCAATCTAATAAAATCCAAGCTTCCACAGTCTTGTCTATTTTCAGATTTTTGCAATGTACAAGGAGAATACTTCTTTCTGCTGTTTCACACTTAAATGCATTGGCTGTCCAAAGGAAAAGTTTTGTCAACAGTTTAGAAGCAAGGAAAAAATTGAAAAAATTGGATAATTTTCACTTTGCAGATTTGCTGAAGTATATAGTTTTTAGCTTCATGAAATGGCTTACTTAAAAATTTGCAAAAATTATAGGAAATATATTAATATGTAATGACAAAGCAGAAATTTCAACTTTAGAAAACTGAGGCTAAAACAATTTGCTACAGGTGTTTAGTTGATACAATAATTTGGATCTTTGCAAAAACCTTTTAAGAGCAAGTAACACCTGTGTATTATTGAGGAAACACTTAATGAGTATTTTGAAATTCTTGATTTTAGAAAATATATTAACTGGATTTGAAATTTCTTGTTGTACAATGAGGACTTTAAGCATTACACTTATCAATGAAAGAAAAAGAAGCTTTAGATTTAAAGCATGAATACACCATTCATGTTTAATTTAAAGTGTTCAAATAATTTGAGTTCTGCTCAATGGAGGTAAGAGTCTGTGATATGGAGAAAAAGTGATAAATACATTTTTGCTATTTGCTACCTCTTATTCATATAAACAAAGTTTCTCACAAATTATTTATCTTAAGAATGTGAAGATAAATCATCATTTGAAAAAAATCTTGATTAGGATATATGCATAACCAACCAAATCATAAAACTCTATAATAAAATGTTATGTACACAAAAATAAGATCTAGTTTCTCATTTAAAAAATTTGGAAATATTTTATTTGGGAGCTATGTACAAACTCAATATTTAATATCCCGCCTAACATTTATGTTTTGCTTTTCATAACAAATCCATATAAGGTAAAGAAAGAATATATATATTTTTTCACCAAACTCCAAAATCCTCTCTAGTTTACCATAATATGCTGTAGAAATAGAATCATTTAATCTGTGATTGAATATGAGTAAGTCTGACAAGAAATTCCTAGGAAAATAAATTTAACTGATTGTTGGGTAAAGTGTGATAAAGCAAATGAAAAACAAGCCCAAGGTAACTCAAAAGTTAATATTACCAAGGAGAAAAATATGTTGGCTGTAGCTTAACTTGTTTCTCGGTTTGTAACACTTAGAGAAGCTATGAGAGGAAGCACAACTCTGCAGACATAAGAGTATAAAGATATTCCAAAAGGCAAACATTCCAAAAGCACTCATCCTTCTCCAAGTTTCTCTAAAGGAGTTCCCAATGTGCTAATGATGGAAACATGTACTGGGCATTTGTTATGGTTTCTTACAAAAACCAAGTTATAGATTGTCTGAAGTTGTATGTAGTCAATGACTAAATATTACACAACTTGAGTAAGTTTTGGTACTTGAGAAAATAGCTTCAAAGCTTCACTCTTCTGGGGACTATCTGGGAACAGGAAGGGAAGAAACATGTATATATTCTTAAAATAACCTACATCAATAAATCAACATTCATATTAAATTCCTCAACTGATTGGTGATATGTATCAGAATTTCTGCTAACTGCAGAGATACAAAGATCTTTTTTAAAAATACGCTACTTTAAAATCCCATACAGAAATAGGCCTGAAGCTTTAAATATGTATGCCAATAACTCATATTTCTTAGAACTACTGTACTTTTTATCTCATGTACTGTTTGAGGATTTTCCAGGTTCAATATTGTGTGAGTCAAATTACTCCATATTCCTGTATGTTTCAGGGAGTCTGAAGAGACAAAATAAAATACTTTCCTTTTGATCTAAAATGGCATTTCCTATATAAGAACAAAAAGCCACAAGAAAGTTTTAAGGCTTCTGCAATTAGCGTATTAAAAAAACTGTACTGCCTGAAACTGACCATAATTTCCAGCGAAACCTTGCCAAATCTACTGGAAAAGGCAGAGTCAGGAAGAATGTCTATGTGGCTACAAATAACAGCAAAGTTCTATGCTATAATACAAATAATCACCTAAGAGTTATTGAAGGCATGAGAATAACTTATAAAAAGCAATTGTAAAGCATTTTGTAAAATATTATTGCCATTCAAATGTTAAATGATGACAACAGAAGTTCTTCAGGGACTGATAAAAAGCAAATACTGTTAGAAGAGGAACTATAAGGAAAAAGTAAAGAAAATGGAGTGGATATAAAGACCTCGTAAATTTGAGAGAAAAAAAAGACAATTGTGAGTGATAAAAGGAAAAGCCTTGCCAATTTTATGTCCAAATCTACCGGAATAAATAGCTCATTTTTAATTCCAGGGGACCCAAACCCAAATAGGAGAATAAAAGGTAATCTCTTAAATGTTTATAGAGACACTTTTCACACATATAAGCAAATACAGAAGAAATATATACTAATTGATTCTGTTTTACAGATCGTGTAGTACAATTAAATTATTTTTAGAGGAGTATAAAGTAACAAGGTTCATCATTTCTGCTTAGTCCTAATTAACACCTACAGTGGAAAAACCTATAAAAAGAAAGATAAGATACTCAGCAATCTTCATCACTCGCCCATCAAAACAAGGTCTTTAGAAAAGTGCCTTAATAATCAAAGCTTGTTTCCTAAAAAACCAAACCTTTATAGAATAATGATGATAACGATGATGACATTGAATTCTTAACAGAGTATGCTTAATTCTTCTAACTTTTCTTTTAGATCTTGAGTAATTTAATCTGTAAATTACGTGCAAAACCAATAGCATGGGTGGTGGTCTCCGAAACTAGTATATTTAATCAAAATGAAGAATAAAGAAAGGATGCTTATGTAAATCAGATACAGGTTTTGCCAATCCTGCAGAATGAATTCCTTATTCTTTTCTGCCCTATTTGGAACTAGTATGTTCCTAATTATTGCTGTTTAGCGTCTTAGGAAGAGAAAAAGGAATAAAACATGAATGACGCTAGAATGTTCTCTAATGATAATTAATTGCTTTTTAAAAAAAGACTCAGATAATAGGAATAGGATCAAAAGATATTTTTGTTTTACTTGACTGTTTTTATTCATTTTACAGTAGTCATCTTCCAGGAAGCAAGACTTACCACCAATAACTAACAGGGGCCAGTCTTGGAGAATCAAGGTTCATCCAATGTTTAGGTTGTGTATTCAACCCTCCCATGTTTTATCTAGCTCACTTTTGTCTGTGGAGTCTGAGAGTGAGAGACTAGCTCACTCTCCTCTGTAGAGTCTGAGTAATCTTGTTTAGATTTTATGTCGACTACCTTAAAGGGTGACTGCAGAATGCTCATTTCCCACATCCTATGAAGAAAAAAATGATACAAAAAAAGGAAGGGGAATGAAAGAAGTAGAAGAGGGAAAGAGAGAAAAAGAATCAAAGAGATATTCTCCTACACAGTCTGCCCCTGAAGAAAACATCTGCCTAAATGTTTTGTGCTGAGAATGACCTGTTAACATGATCCGAAGTTAGAGCAGTTAGGGCTGGGGGGAGGGGAGAAGTGCATACTTGGAGAAAATTGAGAAACAAATGTGAGAGATAAAATTATGTTTCTACAAAAAGTACAATATATAAATGCTATTGTCAGAAAAATAAGGGTAAAAAGGAAAGGAAAATGTACACATATATAGGCAGAAATTATAAAGATCGGGGTTCAAACTTAGGAAAAGTTGTACTAGCTGAAAAATCGCCAATCCAAAACTATGAAATCAGTGGGCCTGAAAGAGGAGGCATGTACAAAGTAGAATAAGGATAGCATGATGTTTTGGTGCTTTTATCCAATGGAGAAAATTTGCTTGGCCCAGTTTTGAGATAATCTCACCCTATTTTCTTAAACTTACTAGTACTAAACTTGGTCTAGAATGATCTCTGAGGGTGCTATATTACAGACCTTCCATACTAATAATTGCTGTCAAAATTTACTGAGCATGTACTGCATGCTTGGCACTGTCCTGAAAAGTGTGCAGCTAATTGCAATTCTGTGCTGTAAGTACTATGATCATTTCCATTTTGTACACAGAAAAATTGAAGTACAAAGTATCATCACCTGCTCAAGTTCACAAAGAAAGTAAGTGGTGGAAGTGGGAATCGAATTTAGGCCAGCTAACTCCCAAGCCCCCTAGTTTAATCACAACACAATATGTTGACCTTTTCGTAATGATGTTTAAGTTACTTATCTGAAATGATTTCTAACGAGTAAAGGAGATTGATATAAAGTGATTGTTCATTTTAATTCAAGCATAGAAATGGCAGGTATTGGGTTAGATTCTGGGGCCAGAAAAGAACAAAATCCAGTTACTGTGCTCATAAATATTAAAGCCTGGTAGAATCCTCACAACAGGAATGACAATGTCAAGGAGTGCAGATGCAATACTGTGTGATAGGAAAGGTTGTACTAGTGAAGTACTCAAGTCCGAAGCAATGAAGTGTAGGCCTCAAAAACTGCAACAGAGGAAAAGTGGAACAGCTCTTCCCCCTACAAGTAGACACACTAAACCTTGCAATAACTTAGGCACTCCTGGGCAGATTAGGACTACTCTCCTTTCTGTGAGCCTTCTAATCATTCCAGAGCTAAAATATAGCCCTTCAAGAATGTTTCAGATGTGCAAATAAGTCCATGTAGTCAGTCAAAAGAATGAAGCAGCGTCTGTGTTCAGTCCACTTAGTTGAAATTTACTGACATTATGAAAATATTAGGAAAACTTATCAATGATAAAGAATCATGCTCAGCATAATAAAGATGCATTAATAAAAGCATTGGGGAATGGGGTGGAGAAGTGAGTTGAAGATTAAAGCCAAGCCAAAATATGAATGGGATGTTGCTGCAAGATTAAGAGGGTCTTTGGTATTATAAGGAAAGAAAATTAGGGCAAGTTAATTTATGGAAAGACAGTGAAAACAAAATTGTCCCTTATGTCATCTAAGTTTGGATTTGCTATTTTTTATTACCTTTTAAAGATTTATAATAAGAAAAATGCAATGGAGAAATTAAGAATCATTAGGATGTAATGATGAGTTTCAAAGACAGCCCTAATGAAAAGCAGAAATATTTGAAAACAAAAATCCCCAAATCATATTTCTGATTTACAGTAATACTCTGATTCTTTAAAATCCACTGAGCTGCAATATGTGCTTATATTGGCTGTTGAATTATGATTTAAATGTATGCTATATTAAGCAGGTAAAATATTTGTTGCCTTACATGAAAAAAATTTAATTGTGGAAAATTGAGGAAAGTCAGAAGATTGAAGACACAAAATAGTAATCATTGAAATCTACCGTACTGTTTTAAAAAAGGAATATGCATATACTTTCATATATCCAACTTGGATAAAATAAATGTGAGAAAAATACACCAAAATGTTAACAGAGTAATCTCTGCAATGTGATTGCAGGCATTTTTTTCTTTTTTCTTCATACTTCTCTTGATTTTTCAGTTTCTATAATGAGCTAGTACTACTTTTATAATTAGAAAAAGGCCATGTTATGTTAAAATAGACTTGTGTCTATGTGCTAGAAGAAGTGAATTATATAATAATAAATTAGACACCAATTAAAAACACAAATCATTAGCAGTATACAGCTAGAGTTTACAAAGAACAACTTAAACCATACAAACTTCATAACTTCTTTTGGCTTGAACTCTAAGATTCAGCAGATGTTATACTGGAATTTTAGTAAAGGACATGGTATGGTCTCCCGAGATTTTACTGACAGATGAATTTAAATCTGTTTGGATCAGAGAAACTGCACTTGGTTAAAAAACAAGGCTGTAGGTCTGTAAACAAAAGGAAATGATGATCTGATCAAGGGAAGAGACTAATGAAAGAGCCATAGTGTCAATCAGCAACCAGCCATAGAGAACAGAGGCATAGCCTAGATGGCACATGGAGTATTTAAGATGGTAAAAGGCTCTGGTAGGGAGAAAAAATGGCAAGATGGCAGGGAGAGGTAATGATTATTAAGCACCTGCTTCCTGTGAAGTATTGTGCTAGTCTTTGGTGTATTGCTCTCTTGTACTGTGTGAACAACATCTCTACAAGTTAGGAATTCTTTCTGATTAACAGATGAGGAAATTAAGAGTAAAAAAAGACATTAAATGTAACAAATAGTAAATACTGACAGATACAGCAACTTACCTATTTGGTTAAATGTGATCTGAAAAATAAAATCTATCAATAGTGAGTTCCTAGTAAGCATAAAAACAAAACCAGAGAAATTAGTGTGCTAAACATTGACAGAAGTGTACTATGTAACATGAAAGGAAAAACTCAAGGGTTTTTGCTTTTCGTTTTTTAAATTTTTTAATTTCGACTTCACATATTACATTTAATAACATGGGGGATAAAAGGACAATTAGTTTGCCCCTCTCTCTACAAGTATAGTGAAATTATGGCCGGGATATTGTATCTCATGAGAGATTTATTCCAGCAAAGACAATAATGTCCATAAAAATACTAAGGTAGTGTCTGTGGAGAGCCTGACTAAATGTTGACTAGGATGAGTCATAGCATAGCTGAAATGCATAAGCACTTGGAGGAAATGATGGGGTTTGATCTAAACAGGATAAGTAGAATAAAAGTAAGGAAAGGAAGAAGCATAGGTCAAATAGCAATAAAAACTTTCCAACAGTGGAAACTATCAAAACCAGAAGATTTGTTCCCAAAGGAGATTCATATTTTGGAAGATTTAATATTTGACTGAGTAAACATGAAAAAATAACTAATCGAGAACAGTTCTCAATTTTATGCTTCTATAGATTCATTTGTAAATAAACTGTTGAGCAATGATGCCCCATTTATTCATCAGCATTAGGGAACAAACTGTTCTGTAGAAGTCAGTTCCCCAGATATTGCAGGACTTGCAACAGCCACAGATTTTTTAAAAAATTTCAACTTATTTAATGGGAAATTATTTAAATTGCATCACTCAGATCCTTGGCTTCTTCAACATTCCAATTCAGAATTATGATATGAGATAGCAGAACTATGTGTGGAAAGGCTCCTGGAACATGGGCTCAGGACAAGCAGAGTCCCAGTCTTAGTTCAAGTAGAAAGTAGCTATGACCTTGAAGGTCATTTATCCTTCTAGTCCATATATTTTTTTAAATATACAACTGTAAATAAAAGTATGGGGAAAATGATCTCATTCACATGTGCACATGTTTTTCTTTGATGGGTAATAAGAAGCTGAATATGTGGATAAAAGGGATTTTAGCATTCTAAAGTTATATTTATGATAACCAGAACGTATTCTTTCATTCCTTGTGTAATTAAACATAAATACACTTTTATCAACCATTGCTCAATGGATCCCATTTTTAAGAACTTTATTGCAGTATAATCAATGTATGATAAACTGTACAATTTAACAAGTTTGAGCATTTGTATATGCTAATAGAACTATCACCACCGTCAAGATAGTGAACATATCCATCATTCCCAGTAATGATCTCTTGGTCCAGTACATTTCCTTCTTCCCACCCATCTTCCCTCCACCAGGCAACTGCTGATTGGATTTCTGTCACTATACATTAGTTCATATTTTCTAGAATTTTAAATAAATGAAACAAAACTGTATATACTCTTTTTTCAGTCTGGATTTTTTTGTTTTGCATAATTATTTTGAAATTCATCTATGTTGTTATCAGTAGTTCATTTCTTTTTATTATTAAATAGTAATTTATTGCATGCCAATTTGTTTATCGATTAACTCCATTCATCTGTTGATGGACACTAGGGTTGCACCAGTTTTGACTATTACAAATAAGGCTATTGTGAACATTTGTGTGTAAGTCTTTGTATGAACGTTTGCTTTCATTTCTCTTGGGTAAATATCTGGAATAGAATGGTTGGCTCCTGTGATAGGTATATATTTAATTTTTTAGGAAACTGACAAACTATTTTCCAATATGATTGTGCCATTTTGCATTCTCAGCAGCAGTGTATGAGAATTCCAGTTCCTCCACAACCCTATCAGCACTTAACATGGTCAATCTTCTTAGTTTAGCCATTCTGATGAAAGTGCAGTAGTCACAGCAGTTTAGGAGGCTGAGGCCGGCGGATCACCAGGTCAGGAAATTGAGACCATCCTGGCTAACACGGTGAAACCCCGTCTCTACTAAAAATACAAAAAATTAGCCGGGCGTGGTGGCGGGCGCCTGTAGTCCCAGCTACTCAGGAGGCTGAGGCAGGAGAATGGTGTGAACCTGGGAGGCGGAGCTTGCAGTGAGCCGAGATCGCACCACTGCACTCCAGCTTGGGCGACAGAGGAGACTGCGTCTCAAAAAAAAAACAAAAAAAAAAACAAAAGTGCAGTAGTATTTCTTTGTGATTTTAATTCACATTTCCTTAATGATTAAAAGTGTTGAACATTTTTCATGTTTCTTTTTCAACTTAACTTTATTCTTGAAAAGTCTGTTTGACTCTACCCAGTTTGAAAGTTGTTTTTTATTATTGAGATTTGAGAATTCCTAACATATTCTAGATACAAGTCCTTTTTCACATATATGATTTGCTAATATTTTCTCCAAATCTGTAGTTTATCTTTTCATTCTCTTAATATCTTTTGAAAGCAGAATTTTATCATTTTGATGAAGTTAAATTTATCATTTTTATCTTATACGGATTGTGCTTTTAGTGTCTTATATAAGAAATTTTGCCTAACCGGGGGTCACAAAGATTTTCTCCTATGTTTTCCTCTAGAAGTTTTATACTTTTAGGTGTTACATTTAGATATACAATATTTTTAAATGTATGGTGTCAATATGGTTTGAAATTTATTTTTTACCTATGGATAACCAATTGTAATATCATTTGTTGAAAAACGTTTTCTAATACATTGCCTTTGCACCTTTTCTAAAATTCTCTATTTGATTCCATCAGTCTATCTTTACCAATATTTCACTGTTATGATAACTGTAGTTTTACAATGAATCATGAAATCAGGTAGTGTTGGTACTCCAACTTTTTTCTTATGTTTCCTTTTTATTTTGGCTGTTCTATGTCCTTTGCATTTCTATCTGAACTTTAGGATAAGCTTGTCAGTTAAAAAATAAAAATAAAAATAAACCCTGCTGGGATTTTGATTGGGATTGCATTGAATACGTAAGGTCAACTTGACAAGAATTGACATCTTAACAATATCAAGTCTTCTCTCCTATGAACACAGTATAAATCTATATTTATATAGGTTTTCTTTAATTTCCCTTAGCAATGTCTTATAGTTTTCAGTGTACATGTCTTGCATATATTTTGTCAGATTTATTTCTAAATAGTTCATATCTTTGATGCTATTGTAAGTGGAATTATATTAACTATTCCAATTTTCAATATTTCTTTACTATGCAATTGATATTTGTATCTTGATTTTGTATTTTTTAACATAGCGAATTCTAGTAGATGTTTTTATAGATATTATCAGGATTTCTATAGACAAACGTATGTCATCTGTAAGTAGACAGTTTTCTACTTCCTTTTCAATCTGGACGTCTTTTGTTTCTTTTTATTAGCCTATTGAATTGACTAGAATCTTCCCTACAATTTTGACTAGATGTGGACATCCTTGCTTTATTCCTGATCTTGGGAGGGGAAAGCATTAAGTATCACATTGTAGGTTTTTCATAAATGTCCTTTATTAAGTTGAGAATGCTACCTTCTATCTCTAGTTTGATGAGAGCAATTTTATTTTTAAATAACAAATGGATGTTGGATTTTATCTAATTTTTTGTGTCTGTTTAAAGGATCATATGGTTTTCTTTTTTAGTTTGTTAATATTATGGATTACATGGATTGATTTTGAATGTTAAAACTACTTTGCATTTCTGAGATAAACCACAGTTGGTCTGGAAGTATTATCTTTTTTCTATATTGTTTGATTCTATATGCTAAAATGTTAACAACTTTTTGTCTTTGTGTTCATGAGGAATATTAATTTGTAGTTTTCTTTGTGATGTCTTTGTTTTGCAAGGTAATGTTGGACTCATAGAATGAGTCGGCAAGTAGTTTCTCCTCACAAAATTTGTGGAAGGGTTTATGCAGCATTGGTTTTTTTTTTAACTAAATATTTAGCAGAATTCAGAAATAAAGTAATCTGGGCCTGAGGTTTTTTTTGTGTGTGAAAAGGCTTTTAACTACAAAGTCAATTTCTTTAATAGATCTAGAGGTAGTTAGAAAGTTTATTTCTTCTTATGTGAGTTGATATTTTTTGTTCCTCAAGGGATTTGCTCACTTCATATAAGTTGTCAAATATATTAGCATAAAGTTATCCATAATATGCCTTCATAATCTTTTAATATCATAGAATCTGTAGTACTGACAACTCTTTCATTCTGAATGTTGGTAATTTGTGTCCTTCTCCCTTTTTTATCCTGATCGAATAGGTCTGCGTAGAGGTTTATTATCTATATTAATCTTCTTAAGAAAAGCAGGTTTCAATGATTTTCTCTCATCTGCTTTTTATTTCATTGGCTTACACTCTGATCTTCATTATCTTATTTCTTCTGCTTACTTTGAGGTTAATTTTTTCTTGCTTTTTCTAGTTTTTGTGAACAGAAACTAAGGTTGTCACTTTGAGATCTTTCTTGTAATACCGTCATATTTTAATGTTTCTTTTCGTGGCTGAAACTTTACATTGTGAATTTTATCTTGTTGGGTGCTGGATGTTTTTAAATTCCTGTAAATATTTTTAAGCTTTGTTATGGGAGGTAGTCAAGTGACTTGGAAACAGTTTGATTCCCTCAGATTTTGCTTTTAAGATTTCTCAGGTGGGGCAACAGCAGGATTTATTCTGCAGATAATTATTTTGCACCTGAGACAAGAATTTTCTGAGTCCTGTACTCAATGCCACATAGAGGTTTTCCATTCTGCAAGTGGGAATGGGCACTGGTCCCAAATGAGCTCCAGCCACTGTTCCCCCTAATCCTTTTGGGTGGTTCTTTTTACCTGGCCTTGGTCAGTTTCCTTGCATGCACCTGCTGATCAGCACTCTGCTGAATACTCAAGGGCAGCCCTCTGAGGCTCTTGCCAATTTTCTCTGCCTTCCATTACTCTGCATTGTGAACTGTAGCCCTCTGTCTCTCCAAATTCTCATATCAATTTTCCCAACTCAGGGAGTTTTCTGGGTTCTGCTTATATTCCCTCTTTTTGCATCACAGCCTGGAAACTCCCTCAAGCCTGAAAGCCAGGGCAAGCATGAGGCTTACCTTAGTTGTTTCCTGTCCCAAATTAATCATTCACCTTCCTTGCTTTATGTCCAATATCTTGAAAAGTGTTGTTTAATATATTTTGTCTGATTTTTTAATTGTTTCAGCAAGAAAGGTAAATCTGGCCCCTGTTACTCTGCATTGGCTAGAAGAGGAAGATATAAATATACTTTAAAAAATAACACCAACTGACCTAAAAATTAGTTCATACTAAGAACTAGCAATCTTTGAGTCATAGGTTTTACTCTGTTTACCTGCATTTTGTGCCTCTCTCTCTCTCTGGCAAGACTTTAGATTCCTCATTATTAAGCCCAGGTGTGGTCTTTGAACATGAACCAGTGGAATCTGAGTGGAAGTATCATGTCTCTTCTGAGCAGAAGTTTTAAGAGTCAGGCTGAGGTTTCCATGTTCTTTTTTGCCTCTGTCACGACTGCCCATCTTTCAGATGGAGGCTGCCCTTTCAGTGTATTAGTCAGGGTTCCCTAGAGGGAAAGAACTAATAGGATAGATATATACATATAAAGGGGGGTTTCTTAAGTATTAACTTACACGGTCGCAAGTTCCCACAATAGGGGGGTTTAGTAAGTATTAACTTACACGATCCCAAGTTCCTACAATAGGCTGTCTGGAAGCTTGAGGAGCAAGGAAAGCCAGTCCGAGTCTTGAAACTGAAGAACTTGGAGTCTGATATTTGATGACAGGAAGCATCCAGCACAAGAGAAAGATGTAGGCTGGGAGGCTAGGCCAGTCTCAGCTTTTCATGTTTTTCTGTCTGCTTTATATTCACTGGAAGCTGATTAGATGGTGCCCACCAGATTAAGGGTAGGTCAGCCTTCCCCAGCCCACTGATTCCAATGTTAATCTCCTTTGGCAACACCCTCACAAACACACCCAGGATTAATACTTTGTATCCTTCAATCCAATCGAGTTGACACTCAGTATTAACCACCACATTCAGCTTGAGTTGATCCTCAGTATTAACCATCACATTCAGCTTGAGTCCGCATGTAAAGCAGAACTCAGATGACCCAGGGTGGACTTAAGCCTTTTTGTTGTAAGCTACATAGCCTAGCCTGTCTAACACATACTATAAGGGAGGCACTGGTTTTAGTTTCTAGATCATTAAATGGTTAATTCTATCTAAATTCTAACTCTTATACCATGTTACCTTAAGGGAGAGCGAGGGTTTCTTAAGAATTATTCATTGAGTGCCTATTGCATGCTGGAACTGTGATAGGCTTTGAGAACATAAAGATAAGAACAAAAAAGATAAGTTATGTTCCCTCAAAAATCCACAATCTAAGGGTACCAAGTCTAGTAAAGTATGTTTTTTTACCTGGCCTTGGTCAGTTTCCTTGCATGTTTTAATTGGGGTGAGTATGTTTTAACTGGGGGTGAACAAGACATGCTGTTCCCCTTGGGAAACTTCACCCAATCTGTGATAATCAATGCAGGCTTTCCAGGGGTGGAACTGCTGGGATGAGTCTAAGGGAAACTGAGGAGTCAGCCTTCTAGAGAAAGAAGACAAAAGCAGTGCTGGCAGAGGAAGCAGCTTATGGAGTGGCTGAGTGTCATGTGTAGGCTTGGCACACCTGAGAAGTTCACTTTGTTCTAGAGACCAAATAAGAAATGAGGCAGATAGAGGAACACTTCTCCCTTTGAGTCATCTCACAAATCTAGTTCACTTTTACAAGTAATTATTGACTGTAGCACCTACTAGGACAAAGGCAACTGAGAGGAGACATCTATTTTCCCGAGTCTTAGAGTCCTGGCCCTCTGAAACAATAGCCAAATAGGAACAGTAAAGAGCTATGCCTGCCAATCTATAAGCCTGCAAGGGTGTAGAATATAGGCAGAAACATAGAAGGAGCCAACACTTCCTGGAGGGAAGGAGTGGTCTCAGGAAAGATTGTGTACAGGTGGTGTATTAATATGCTAAGGCTGCCATAACAAAGTACCATAGACTAGGTGGCTTAAACAACAGAAATGTATTTTCTTACAGTTCTGGAAGCAGAAGTCCAACATCAAGGTGTTGGTAGGTTTAGTTTCTTCTGAGACCTCTCTCCTTGGCTTGTAGATGGCTGCCTTCTTGCTGTGTCCTCACATGGTTGTTCCTCTGCGTGCTCATGTGTGTGTCCTAAGCTCCTCTTCTGGTAAAGCATACCAGTCATATTGGATTAGGACACACCCATAGGATCTCATTTTCCTTTAATTAATTTTCTTTCTCTCTCTCCCTCTCCTTACTTATTATTATTATTATTATTATTATTATTTGAGACTGAGTCACTCTGTAGCCCAGGCTGGAGTGCAGTGGTACAATCTTGGCTCACTGTAGCATTCACCTCCCAGGTTCAAGCGATTCTCAAGCCTCAGCCTCCCAAGTAGCTGAGACTATAGGCACACAACACCATGTCCAGCTATTTTTTTTTTGTTTTTTGTATTTTTAGTAGAGACGGGGTTTCCCCATGTTGCCAATGCTGGCCTTGAACTCCTGAGCTCAGACAATCTGCCCACCTTGGCCTCCCAAAGTGCTAAGATTACAGGCATAAGCCACCGTGTCTGGCCTAATTTTCTCTTTAATGACACTATCTTCAAATATAGTTACATTCTGAGGTGGATTAGGGCTTCATCATATGAATTTTGGGACACAATTCAGCCCATCACTGGTGACATGATCAGATCCTTGATAGGTGAATATGTATTTTCAGACAGACAAGCGATGAAAAGGAGCTTTAGACAAAGGAAACAGTGTTAGCAAGGGCAATGGGGAAGGAAATTACATCATTTTATAGAGCTGCCCATAGAGTGAATGGAGTCAGAAAAGATGAAAATGAGGCAATAAGTAGGACTTTGCAAGTCTATATAAAGGCCTTTTGATTTTAATTTGTAGAATTTGTTCTTATCTTTGGCCTTACAATAGAATCCCTCAGGATTTAAGAAAACAACAACAAATATCCCACTCCCAGTCTAACAAATTCAATCTGGATATGGAGTAATGGTATTTCAAAAATATCTCCCTAGGTAATTCTAACATACAACCAAGGTAGGAGCCACAGCT
The DNA here is from genome assembly GCF_028885625.2 of Pongo pygmaeus. NCBI lineage: Eukaryota > Metazoa > Chordata > Mammalia > Primates > Hominidae > Pongo > Pongo pygmaeus. The sequence continues at coordinate 84,453,581 of NC_072378.2, forward strand.
GTAGAGAGTAGAGATAGAGAAGACAGATGAGATTGGATTTGTGTTTAGGAAAAAGGGCTGCAAGGGTGTGAGCCTTGGGGGTAGAGAAATCAGTTTGCAGGCACTGTTGCAAGGGTTGGTGGGCTGAAACAACACAGTGGTAGGCGTGGGAAAGGGACAACATGAGATGTTAATAATGTAGAGGAGAAAGAACTTGATTCCTAATTCAATGCAGGGAATGAGAAAATGGGGACGTTTGTGAAGATTCTTGCATTTCTGGCATGAGTTGTTGGGTGGAGAGCAATTCATTTCATAACAATAACAACAGAAATGCAGGAAGAAGATACAATTTTAAGGGAATGATAATAGGCTCATCTTTGGATTTGCTGGGCTTGAGTTTCTTGTGATGAAGTACAGGGTGCACTGGTACATACAAATCTGGGCTTAGGAGAGAAATTGGAACTAAAAGCAAACGTTTTGGGATCATCAGTGTGTGACTAATAGTTGAAGCCATGGAGGTGACGAGATGGCCAAGGAGAAAAGAGGACTGAGGACAGTCCCCTAGGAATACATATGCTTGAAGAAGACTGGGAGGACGATATCAGTGAGAACCAGAGAACAGTGATAAATAAACTGAGAGAGAGAGAAGTCAGTAAAGGTGAATACCTCAGAAAAATGAAAAACATAAGGATTGACAAGAGCCCATTGGATTTGTTAATTGAGAGAGGTTTGGTGGTATTTGCTCCACAGAGTTAGCGAAGCAATAGGGGCCTAACCTTACCTGCAGGTTAATGGTGAATGGGCTCTGAGGGAGTGTATTCAGGGAACATAAACTATTCTTCAGTGGAGGAGCATGAGCCAAGGGGATGGGCAGAGTTAGAAAAGTTGCAGCCAAAGTTTAGAGGTCATGAGGTAAAAGGGCAAGTGTAATGAGAGGAAGGAAGTGAGAAAGGCAAAGTGGGGAAAGTTGTAATTGCAGTTGGATACATCATAAAGTTTATGATTGCAGAGTGGCATGAGGTTCAGGCAATGATAAGATGCAACAAAGCATCTTGGAAATGTACTGCTGAAATGAAGAGGAAGAGGTCCATGAATTTGGAAGCTAAGTTGATTAGATCAACAACACAGAGTCCTTTTGATAAGAGGAAAATTTGGGGCAAGGGAAGTGAAAGACTGAGAGGCAAGTGCTAACATAGTTCATGGAGATGCAGATGATATCACTGGTTTGGGGGATAACAGAGGCGGGCCCAGGGTGCTTAGGGGAGGTCCTGGAAGTCTTGGATAATGGAATGGTAATCAGCCATCTGTAGACAGGTGATGAGCTTTCAGGGGGAAAAAAAAACCCAGCAACCACAATGACAAAGCAGGAAACATACATTCAAAGAATCGGTTCTCATATATATTAATAGTTCTGAGTTGCTGCATTGAGCAGTGAGAGAAAAGAAGGAATATGAGGGTAGAGAGGTGGAAAAGAGTTAGATTTTGTAGGAGCTTGTAGATTATGGGAAGGATTTGGGTCTTTCATCTTACATCGGGGGGACCATCATATGGTGTAGGCAGGAAGGTGACATGATCAAATTTGAGTTTTAGGAAAGTCTTCTGGGGACCTTGTGGAGGATGCACTGTTAGGAGGCAACTGGTGGAGACAAATTTGGAAACAAATTGCATAAACCCAGGTGAGAGTCTAGAATTAATCAGTGGTGGTTGTGCTGAAGAGGAGGCAACAGACTTACCAGACAAATACAATTGATGTGGTTATAAGGAATAAGAGATCTAGACAGAAACCAGGCTTCCTCCTATGTCTGCCAGTCATAAACTACATATGCTTAGGCAAAAATTTTATTCAGCATCTATTATATGTCAGGTTGTTGAGATGAGGCAGAGAACAAACAGACACGTAACTTACATTGTGAGTAACAGACTAAAGCCTAGAAGGGTTCATAAAGAAGAAATACTTGGAGAAAAAGCAACAGGAGGAAAGAGGAGGAAAGGGAAAAGGAGGAAGCAGAAGCCCTCCTTCTTAAGAAACACATGATATAATTTTCTTGATTTGCTGCCCTACGTCCCGATACTTATTTAGTAATATATAACATTTTTTAAAGTTTGTGTTTTTCAGATACTTTCCAAATTTCTTAAGTGTATTCAAAATAGTGTTTAGATAATCTTTGGCTGACAAGTGTCAATTATTAATTTATCACTGTCATTATCACTTGTGTTGCAGTTGTTTACTTTTCAGTTAGTCGAATGGAAATATTACCATAAACATTAGGAAGGTCAGAATAAAAGGTTTTATGAGAGTTATCTCTTTAAGGAATTACCTTACATAGAGGAACGGAGAAAGCTGACTGTGATCTATTGGTACTGTTAATAATCCTGATTCCTGCGCTACTCAAGGAAACAAAGCATAACATATCTTATTGATCACATGGACAGTTAAGGACAACATGACAAGTGGCTCAAACATAGTTCAGTTTTGGAGTAAATTTCTACAACTTTATAAAGTAAGGAAGGAGCTAGAACACATGTAAAATTGATGAATTTCTAGACAGTCTTTCTCACATCAAATATAGAAATCTATCCTTGAAGAAATATTATTAGGATTTGCAAATAATTCACAGGAGTCAAGCAATTTGAAACAGGGTCCCTCTTTTAGAACTGCAGATGTTCTGACTCAGAAATGAAACTAAAACTTGAGCAAAATATTTGTTTGAGGAAATTCCCTTCCTGTCTTCACGATAGCCCCCTGTACACATTACAACTATGAAGGATCATTTCTCATCACAGGGAAACTTAAATAGCATTTCTAAATGTTTTTTAAAGTATGAGCTTGTGGTACTTTAGATGCCTCATGTAATGTTTGGTTCCCTGTGTTGGAGGTTTTCCCAGAAAGGCCAGGGTCCCAGGTAGTATTGGCATCACCCAGGAGACTCAAACTAGGCTGAAGGTTAGGGTCGAAGGATCTTCGAGGTAATTTTTAACTATATAAAAAACGTAATAATAATAAAAAATAAAAAATAAATAAATAAATAAATAAATAACATATTATTTTACACTTTCCAATTTCTCAGTATGTTGTGATCCAGCACAAGACTCATGATATTTTTGAAAACAAAAATCAAGGGGCTTACCAACTACAGCATGGGTGAATGTCACATATTGTATTTAGTGAAAGAAGCCAGACACAAATAATACATACTATATAGTTTAACAGATATGAAGTCTGAAACTGGGCAAAACTTATCTATAGTGATGGTAGTCAGAAAGTGGTTGCTTCAGGTGAGATAAAAATTGAGTGGAAGAGGCCACTGGGAAATTTTATCGGGTGATGAAAAAGTTTTATATCTTGTTTTGGGTGGTGGTTACACAAGTGGATACAGTTGTTTAGTTGTCTTCCAACTGGAAATATATTCTGTACATTTTATTGTATGTAAGTTCTGCCTAATTTTTAAAAATTAATGCTCATAAAAATTAATTAGTGTTATAAAATGCAAAAGAAATTTTATCTTATGTTAACATACAGCATGCATTAGATCAAAGCAGGCTATGATTTTAAAGTCATATTACCAGTGCGTATTTTCTAAAATTCTAAGACGTTAGTTGCCAAAAATATTTTTTCTTACCTACCATCTTGAATCCAAAATCTAGTAGCAAGCAAAATGCCAAATACTCTATATAGCATTCTATAAATGATTACTACTTACTGACATATTATTAATACAAAAAATGAGAAAGGGTTTTTTTTTTAGTTTCTAATCTTTATATCAGTTTGCTTACTCAGGAAATATTTTTATGCTGTGAGAACCACTTTATCTTTCACTTTGGAGGCATCTCTCTTGTAAGTTGGCAAACCTTGGGCATGCACTTAAGCAAATTACTGATCCCTGACTGATGTGCCCAGTGTCCACCTGGGGCAGAGAGTTCCTTTGTAATGGGTATTTTTGCAGCAAGAAAACAGGAGAAACAGCTAAAGAGAAATAGGTATTGGAGTAATGAGACAGAATGTTTCAGGCACTTCTTAATTCATTATGTGTTCTTGTTCCAACTAAAATCAAAGAGGTATAGAAAACTCCTCCCAGCATTGTACAGATGAAAGAAAGATCATTTCACAGGCTCAGGGAGAGAGTGACAGGGGGCACTCAATGCCTGCTCTTCCTCTATCATCTGTAGTCAGCTATAGGAACTGGGTACCGAAATAAAAATAGTAAAACCATACAGACCAAAACCCTATGTATTTGTGGTAGAGGCCTATCTCTAAAACATGAAGCAGTTGCAGCTGAGAGACCTTCTGTACGATCGAAAACAGTTCTGCTACAAGATGGGACACAAAATGGACCAGAATAGGATACCCATGTGGACAACACATATGGAAGATGCAAAGGTGCAACAATTGGAAAGTGCAAAGATACAAATTAGGGCAGGCAGGTAATTTGCCTCTAGCTAAGGTTTACCCTAGGTTTTGATGGAAGAATTCATCATTGATATCATGCTAACACCATAGCTTATACCTGAAGATTATTTGTTACTATCCATAGTTTACTCCATAGCATGAATTTTATTCTTCTTGCCTTTATTATTTATTTATCCTTATAATATGCTTTGAACTAATATAATAACTGTAGCTACTATCTGGAAGAGGACCTACTGTGGCAGCAATTTACATTCACTATTTTGGGCTCCAGGTAAGAATCTTTTAAAAGGAAATAAAAGGTGGAACCAAGCAATGTGTTTGTTCAGTAGGTTCTTGGCTTTCTGAGTGGAGGTATAAGGATATTGAAGGATAAGTTCGTAAATATTTCTACCAGCAGGCATTTGTGCAGTTCTATATTCTTATCCTGGTTATCAGATAAAATAAACATAGCTCATAAGCACATGATGGTCCTTTTCTTCACTGTCTAACACCTAATGTTGTTTTGCTAAATACGCATCTGTAAATGACTGTGTTGGCCACTGAATATGTATAGAAACATGTCTTTCTAAATAAAGGCTAACTGTCTAGAGTTGACTCAGGATAAGCAGTGTAAACAGGATGGCATATAAAGTGTGAGACAATATACAGAGGACAAAGTGTGTATGAAGGTTAACTGATTAATAAAACATGTCTGGCCTTGATTTAGTTTATAAGAAACTTAAGACATTTATCAACATCTGTCTGAACCCAGTTCCAGTCTCTTGGACTCTGTTGTGCATAAGCTGATTAATAAAAGATGATGCCTTAGGAAGGAAGCTTAGATCTTTGTAAGCAATGACAAAGGAAAAGACAGTGCTGAATCTACATATGAAAGGGAATTGTAAAAGTAAACTAGTTTACCACTATATGCCTGGCTGCCACTTCCCTATAACATTTCATCCCCCTCATATTGGCTCAAGTCTGGAAAAATAAGAAGGAATTTCAAAAATTAAGTGTGGAATTAATTTACAAGACAGATTGTAGGTTTGGGTGTTTTTTTTTTAACTCTGAAATATAATCCAGTTCCCTTGTGGCTTCCTCCTCTCAGTGTTCTTAACTTTGCAGCTTTCTATGTTTGTTTTTCATTTGTGTCCTTGATCTTTTAGTCTTTCCTTTCCTCTTGGCTAGAATAAAGCACCAGTATTGAACAAGTACCTCCCTTTGCCAACTGATGAACTGTTGCCCAATAAACATCACCCTCATGAAAACATCAGTGCCCTATTTTCCCTCTTACACTCATTCATTCCTTTAAACACCATTGACATAACACATTCAAATTATATCTAGTCATTTTAGGATTTTCTCCACATGGCATTCATAACTAAGGACTTGGAGGTAAAACTGAGTATAGTAAGTATACTAATACCTGGTAATAAACATCTCTACCAAAGCATCCCATTATCTCCTAGATGTCCAGGAAAAATCACTGCACAACAAACAGGAGAAAGGAATCTAACATTTCAGGAAGAAGTACCATAAGTTAGGAAAGGAATTCAGAATCACGTTTCTCATGATTTGTATAAGAATAAATACCTTCATATTATTGACCAAGGAAGCCCCCAAAACTAAAGTTAGGTGGTCAGCATGCTTCATTACTAATGGACAAATAATGAATACAGGAAAATTTGAAACTCTTTAGATCTCACATTGTTATAGGTTGTCAAAGCACTGGTTGCTCTGAGGGTAAATTTTATTATCCACAACTCAGTTACAGGGTTGTGTTCAGAGTCCAGAGAAGGGTCCAAACCAATAATCTGAGGAGGAAAATGAATGGTTGTGGGTGGTAGGGCATTGATGCAGAGTCTGGGTTCACTGAATGCCTGTTACGCTTATACATCACCTTCGCCGTTCATATTCATCTAATGACCTGGATATTCAACAATTTCAACTGTTCTTTGGGCTCTATAAAATTACTCTACAAACTCACAGGATACTAGTAGAAACAGAAGCAAAGAACAAAAAGCAAACAAAGAAAAATATTCTGGCTTACTGTTAGAAACTGAGGCCTGAGAATATAGTGGTATTTTGATTATCATGTCATAGGACTTGTCCCCCTGAAACCAAAAATTTTAATTTATATATAAAACACATATATAAAAATTTAAGACATGAAAAAGAAGCAGCCAAAACTCACCAGAGGGATTCTAGGAATCACTGTTGCAAAACTGACACATAAATCATTCTAAGGAGTTAGATAACCCCAGAGAAAGAGGAGAGTGGGAAGCCAGGCTGCCAACGTCTATCCTGGGGAGTTTCTGCTATTTTTGATATCCTTATTCCCTAGTTAAATGCAAGATGTCCAAGAATTTTTTATTTTAATGACTATGTTGTATAATCTAAAACAGTCCCTCACACAAATCAGTTACTTGCCATGCCAATCGTGAGAACATGATAAATATTAAGTAATTAAAATGAATAATTAACTAATATTTGCTTAGCCACTTGAATAATGTGCATATGCATGTATGTGCACATGTTTAAATATGTGAATATGTATATTTGTAGATACATATGTATATATGTACACGGCTGTACACATATATGAGAGACAAACTATGCTGTGCTGATTAGTCATATAAATGTTACCTAAACTTAATAGTGAAGTCTTGAGGGTGCCTGTATACTACTGCTTGCTCTGTGGAGGTGTGTGTGTATGTGTGTGTGTGTGTGTGTGTGTGTGTGTGTGTTCTTGTTTGAGCAGTTGCTGACAGGGCCTCGGGAACTGAGACTGATAAAGCTGCAGGAGGGCTATGCAGGCATAACCTTTCCTTCATGCAGGAAAAGCCACTATAAAAAGGGAATTGCGCCAGGCTACGCAAAGCGCAAGTGGGACCGTCCAGTAATGTCCAACATGTGGTGGCGTTTAAGGCTGAATCCCCCAAGGCCTGGGAACGGTACTGCTACTGGAATACTCTGATCTGACGCTATTGCCCTGATGGGGTCAGAGCAAGAGACCACACTCTTGCGGGTAAGAGGTCAGATTTCCCCAGAAGGGAGGGTGTTTTCACTCCCAGGCATCGTGGGAAGAGTTGGATCCTGGGTCAGGAAATAGGGACTCAGAAGGGGGTCTTAAACAGGGCATCCCTTGAAGGCAGACATATGCCACCCCTGTGTCTCTTTGCGTTGTTCAGGCTAAATGAGGAGCAATTACGAGCATTGTATTAGTCCGTTTCCACACTGCTGATAAAGACATACCTGAGACTGGGCAATTTACAAAGGAAAGACGTTTAATGGAGAACTCATAGTTCCACGTGGCTGGGGAAGCCTTACAATCATGGGGGAAGGCAAGGAGGAGCAAGTCACATCTTATGCGGAAAGCAACAGGCAAAAAGAGAGAGCTTGTGCAGGGGAACTCCTTTCTTAAAATCACATCTCGTGAGACTTACCAACTATCACGGGAACAGTACAGGAAAGACTTGCCCCCATGATTCAATTACCTCCCACTGGGTCCCCACAACATGTGGAAATTCAAGATGAGATTTGGGTGGGGACACAGCAAAACCATATCAAGCATTTTGTGTACCCAACTGCTGTGCACCTCCAAGATTCCTGCTCATACATACCACGCCACACACATAAGTTACCTGCAACTTCGCTTATTCCTGAGGGCTCCTGAGAGGCCCTGTAGCACATCTGGCTTTGTCAAGGCACCATGGAGGTAGTGAGTGCATGGCTCAGCAGTAATTTTGGAATGATGTGGGCCCTAGTTCTTGTGACACCACTTATTAGCATTTATTGACCAAACTGCTACTACTTCCTCCATTTATTGGCAAAAAAATAAAAAAGGGAAGCAATACTTGCCATTTCTGTTTCCCAAGGATCTGATGAGGACGACATGAGAGAAAGGATATGAAAGTGATCAGTAAGCCATAAAGCATTATTCCTTCACATGCTCTGCTGCCTTCAGGCCCTTTGCACTAGCTGTTTCCTATTCCTGAAATATTTCTCACCTAGATATCCCAATGATGTGCTGCTCCCTTACTTTCTTCAAGGGTCTGCTAAATGTTGCTTTGTCAGAGAGGCCTTCTCTGGCTGCTTTGTATAAACAGCAATCTTCCTAACCCTCTTGCTTTTAGTACTTGCCCCTAGACACTGCCTTATTTTTCCTCATAGCACTTTCCACCATCTAACACATATTTTGGACATTCTTTCACTGACTCCATAAGGAAAGGGAATTTTGTCCGTTTTAGTGATGACCATATCCTTTGTGTCTAAAGAGCACCTGACACATAGTAGGCACTTAATAAACATTAGTGAATGTTTATTTACTAATGAAAGAATGAATTAAACAATTAATTGTAATACATTATTAGAGTTGCCTAAGTCTCCATAACATAATAAATAACATAACATAATAAATAACATAAATAAATTCCAAAGTTAAAGAAAAATTATTTACTCATTGCTGGCATTGTACAAACTACTGACAGGCCTGTGACAAAAATCAGAAATATCTTTAGGTTCATAGACATTTTCCCTAGCCTGGCTAATTTTGAAGTATAACCATAAGAACCTCCAATTCATGTTTGGCCTTTTCCTCTGTTTCTCAAAACTTTAGGCTTCAAGCACAAAAATTGCATCTGCAGGCAACCACATAAGGTTCCTTATGAACAAAGTTTTCCTGCAGGTCTAATAAAAAGATAACAGAAGCAAAACATATTAAATTTCTCTTTTCACTGCCTTATTTCCTTTAGGCTTGCTGCCTGAGTTTCTTTGTCTTTTTTCCAGATTTCTCTGAGAATCCTAGCTGCTCTAGATGGCTTTCCTAATACAATGCAACATTTTCAAAGGGTATTTTATTTTTCAAAAGCAATATTCTGAGACTTCTTATACTTGGCCTTCTTGAATATTAGAGACATTGACCTGATGCTTTGGTCCCATCACCTCTGGGATCTCATCTCCTACTCCCCTCTCCGCCCATGCCAATTGAGTCACACAGGCTGCCTTGAACATACCAGGCACATTTCCACCTCACAGGCTTTGCTCTGGCTGTTTCTTCTGCCTGGAACTCTCTTCCCCACATATGTCCTTAGTGGACTCCTTCACTTCTTTCAAATGTTTGCTTAGATTTTCCTTCCCAGTGAGGCCCGTGCTAACCTGCTTATACTGCAAAAGGCTGCTCCTTCTGCCTCACAACCCACTGCCCCAAGCCCCTTTTCCACCTCTTTTTTTTCCATAGTATTATTATTTTCTAAATCACTCTATAATTTACTTTTTATTTACATTTATTGTTTATTCCTTTATGTATTTATTACTTATTATTTATTCTTTTCTTCTATAACATAAGCTCCATGAGACTAGGAATTGCTTTTTCTTTTTCTGTTTAGTATTCCAAGGATCCAGAATAGGGCTAAGCACAGAGCAGGTAGTCAATAAATATTGTTCCATTAATTGATTGATTGATTAAATGAGAACAATTTAAAGATGAGTGAGATGTTTTATATATTTCTGGCTTTCCTCGCCTAGATCAGGAATTTTAGGGAATCTGAAATCCTAATTCTTTCTCGAATATATGGCCTCTAATTTGCTTCTGATTACTTCATAGGAACATTATGCTGCTGAGCAATATTTCAGCTCCACAAGCTTGATTGAAAACCCACTGGGAATCAGGCAGTCATTGTACTGGGCAACAGAGATACAGAAATGAGTAAGACACAGTTCCTAACTTCAAGAAGGTAGACAGAAATGTGAACAAATAAATTATAATTCAGCATCACAGACTCACAGTAAAGAGCTAGCCCAGTGGGAAGAGATCAGGATCTCCACATGGAATAGGAGAAGGGTATCAAGGAAGCCTTCCCAGAAGAGGTTATTTGTAAGCTGAACAAGGTTTTACAAGATGAAATAGACTTGGATAGATCCACAGACTGAAGAAGGTAATTCCACGGAGAGGGAACAGCATTAGTGAAGCCACCAAGCAACATGGTGCCTATAGGGATCTATAAGTTCAGTATTTCTGTGTAACAGAATACAAGATAATCAGTTCCTTTTGGAAAAATAATAACAACAATAATAATAATAGCCTATACACAGAGTGCCTACCATGTACCAGGTAGGGTTCTAAGTCTTTATACATTAGCACATTTATTTTTCCCTACAACACTATGACATAGGCATGATTATAATTCCTATTTCATAGATGAAGAAACGAAGGCACAGAGAGATCACCACGTAAGATGATCGGTGTCACACAGGCTTTCAGAAAGTAGGATACATTTTTTGTTTCTATTAAAACAAGATAGAAACTAAATCAAAAAAGTCTGGTCTAGCTTAATCTAGGCTTGATATACTCAGAGGAAAGCAAGAAAGAATAATTTGTGATTAAAGGAAGAGAACTTTTTTTAAGCCTTTGAAAATAGTAGTTTTGTTGTTATTGTGGTTATTGCCTTCTTAGCACATAAGGACTTTTAATGCAAATTAATAGAAAGAGCAAACATTTCTTATAGAGTGAGCCAAAAAGACTATGAAAAGTGGAGATAAGTATGTTTTTAAATATTTTACAGAAAGTTATATTAAAAGTTTATAAAGGTCCACTGGATATTTATTTTCCCTCCTCCAGTAACAGTCTTAAATAAATATAATTACTTTTGGACAATAAAGTGCTTCAATATTGTATACTGAAAACCAATAAAAAATACCAGTCACTTGGAAGTGTTCCTGTTTGGAGGCCGACCTGGCCCTTACACAGCAGAGTCAGAAGGTGAAAGGTTGAAAGTGCGTCCTTGATTTTAGACTGAACATAAAGTGTAGACTTGGGTTTTTTAAGCCAAAGGTAATTTTCTTTCCCTTTTTTTTTTTTTAACGTTAATTAACCACTAATGTGGACAGTCTCAAGGATCCAAGTCAATTAGGACACTGTGTGTAACTTTTTCAAGCTGAAGGCAGCATGCCCTTCACATTTATAGGCAGTGTACTCTGGATAAAATCTCTTTGCAAGGAACAATAAAAGGCTGAATAATGAAGACCATGAGCCTAGGATTGATGTAATAAAAGAAGTTCTCAATATTTTGGCACCACCCTTCTGATGTAAAGTGTGTGTTTTTCTCATTTAGTGGGCAATGGCCAAGTGGAATAAGAGAAACGTGTGTTAATCCACTGCTGTTCTAAAGTGATGGCAGAAAGCATTTGCTGCATTTCCCATTTGGAGCCTGTAGTCCCTTTGATTCACACCTATTTTTTCCAGATTAAATCTCTGCCATATTATTTATATGGCACTACCATATTCAATTCATGCATTACAGCCTGCCTCACAATGTAGCTATTCTTATCCCTAGAGAGACAAATGACAGTATTTGTTAATTGCATTTTTAAAGTTATGCAATGTCGGCCAACCCATTAGGATCTTTTCTTAATGAGCTTTGCTTCTCTACTTTTAATACTACCAACATTTCCATTTAAAAGATAAACAAGCTTCTCTTGATAGCACCAAATTCCCTACTTATATACAGTGGTCTTTTCTACATAAACATTTCTAAGGAGATAATACATTACTGATCAAAATTCTTCCATATTTGTTTATAACTGGAGTTGGCAAACCACGGCCTGTGGGCCAAATCTAGCCTACCACCTGTTTTTGTAAATAAAGTATTACTGGAACACAGCCATGTTCATTTGTTGACGTATAGTCTAAGGCTGCTTTCATGCTTCAATGACAGAGTTGAATAATTGCAGTTGAGGCCATCATGGCCCACAAAGCCTAAAATATTTACTTTCTGGCCCTTTTTAGAAAAAGTTTGCCAACCTTTGTCTTAAAAAAGCCTGTATTCTCTTGTAACTTTGTCAGTAACATATGTTACATTATTGCTTTTTCTACCTAGGTTGGATTCTAAATTAATACAGTTCTTAAGAACAGCCCAAGAAGCAAGTTTGGATTTAAAAAGCCCAAAAAGAATCAAATCAGTTTTTATTGTCAGGTCTTAGAGATACAGTAATAGACAAGGATAGACACAGGGTTCCCCCCCTTAAAAAAGTTTACAGTCTAGAGAGAGTAACTGACAAAATAACTAGAGTGCACAGTGACCAATCTAAAATAAGGGAAGTATAATTTTCTGTGACAGCAAAGAGCAGGGGAACCTTAGCACTTCAAAGATGATTTTTAAGTTTGGAGGCGAGTAACTAACTGGATTAGGTGTTGGATGTGTGTATCGGGGGAGAGGATGGCAGGATGGAGTCATTAAAGCAAGCAAAGTGAAGAGCATGAGGGAAGTTCCAAGATACGAGAGGATAGGATACCAGGAAGCACCGCACATCATCATGTCTGGACCACAGAGAAGAATAGAAAAAAGGGCAAGAGGTGAGTGGGAGCCACCTGGTTGTGAAGCACCTCCTACATGTGAGGCAATGGGAAACCCTCAAAGAGTTTTGATGAGAAATCAGAAATGTCTAGATTTTCCATTTTAGAAAATATTATTCTGGCTATAAGTAAGGAAAGGATTACTGAGAACTTTTGGAAAGAGAAGCAGTTAGAAGACAGTGGCTAAAATTCAGGTGACAGATATCAGTGGCTTGAATTAGATTATTGGAGGTGATAAGAGAGAGCTATGGATTTGGAGAACTATTTCAGAGCAAGAATTGACAAGCTTTAATAAGTATGTGAATGTGGGAGTTGAGGGAAAAGGATAATTTTAAAACAATCCTTCAGTTTCTGTCGTGGACAACTTAGTGAATGGTGATGCTTTTCTAAAAGCCCAAATGGAGTGGGAATGTAGAAGAGGATGATAGCATGTGTTTGAAAACACTGAGCTTAAGGTGTCTGTGCGATGTTCAGAGAGAGCACAATTATGGGTAGTTGGACATTTGGCTCTGAAGCTCAGGAGGGGTCTGGGCTGAAGATAAGGCACAGAGGTCATTAGCATCAGGTGCATTTAATACACCTAACATACTGAACATAATACCTTAGCCTAGCTTACCTTAACCATACTCAGAACACTTACATTAGCCTACAATGGGACAAAATCATCTAACACAAAATCTACTTTATAATAAAGCGTTGAATACCTCATTTAATTTATTGAATACTGTACTGAAAGGTTAAAAATGGTTCTATGGGTACTGAAAGTATGATTTCTACTGAATGCTCATAGATTTTGCATAATAAAGTTGAAAAAATCATAAGTTAAAACATCTTAAGTCAGGGACCATCTGTGATAATATAAATAATAACTTTAAGTTGACGTGGAGATTCACAAATTCACAAAGAACATTTTCACATAATTTCTTATTTCATGTTCACGACAATCTCATTATAGAGCTTCCATTATAGAGCTGAGGAGAGAGAGATTTAGAAAGGTCAAGTAATGCTCAAGTTGGAATTTTTGATAAAAGGACAATTAGAGGAAGTGCCCTTCAGACATTTCCATTATATAATAAAATAATAATATATGGACTTTTTAGAACATCTACTATGTGTAAGACATCATGCTAAGCATTCATTTTGCACAAGAATAGTGTAATGTGGGTTTTATTAACTCAAGTTAAGGAAGGTCCAGAGAAGAATGATTAACTTTTCCAACTCACACAGCTAGAAAGTGGCAGAATGGGACTTTGAATTCAGATCTGATGGATGCTGATGTTTGTACTTTTCACTATTAAAGCCTGCTTCACCAGCTGTTCAAGTTTTCTGGCAAATATCACTTTAAAAAAAATTCTTAACAAGCTATATGTATTCTTGAAAACATTCACATAAATCCAATACTGAAAACAGAATTATTTTTCTCCTTCTTTATTTTGTAATTTTATTTAATAGATGTGTCTTCCATGGGAATTAAATACATTTAAAATATAGTATTTAGTCGCCCTGAAGTTGTATATTGAAGGTAAAATTATTTGCTAATAAAACATTAACCACGGAATACCATAATGCAAATGCTGTGCTGGAGATAGTGCTGAGTCCCAAAAAATAGAAGAGAGCACCATGAAGAAAGAAAGGGAAAAATTCTGCCTTTTTGAACAAACTTCCAAGGAAAAATATGCTTCCAAGATCGTGACTCAGACAAATCTAAATCTCTTTCTTCTCCTTGACAAATATTTTCTGGACACCTTAGTTCTAGTGATGAAGCTGCAAGAGCCTAGCATTCCATTTCCACCATAGTAATGGTAAAAACAAACTATGTTGTAGATGAAGTATAAAATATATTTTTTCTTCTAATAAATTGAAGAATTGGAGCAACTATGAGAAATTAAAACTAAATTAAAATGTAGGTGGTGGGTGTATGGGATTCATTGCTGAGTTCTTTAACTTTTCTAGATGGTCAAAATATTTTCTAAAAAATGTTAATTTAAACAATTAGGAAAGAAGAAAAGAAAAAGCACAAAAGCACCAGGGATGTAATAAGCTCCAGACCCAGGAAAGAAAGTTTGTGAATATAGCTGAAACACCCTCTCCCAAAAAAGTACTCACTTAATGTCTTCAGTCAAAATATTAATAATGAGTTATTTTATGAGACAGTTTAGATCCAAATAGAACTAAAATGGACTTGATTTCTGTCCACTAATTTGTCTCCATAATAAAGTTACCAAAGTTTTCACATTTCTCTAATTTTATTTCCATTTCCAGTTGAGCTCCATGATCAGGAAATCATAAAAAGTATGGCACTGGTTTATACATGTTTTAGAGTATAAATTGAATTTACAGTTATTAAATGAGTTATTACATAAGCTAATTATAAAACAAACTGATTTTATAATTTTATTTTTAATTCAGGAAGTGAGGTAATCTCATAACCTAAAGTTTGGAGAAAAGAGAAAGAAAAATCAAACCCTTGCTTTAAATATAATTATTATAATTTTAATATTTTTTCCAGACTTTTTGTTTTCTAAAAATGCTTTCAAATGGCTGTAAACATAGAGGCTTAGATCCTACTTTTTTCATTTAATTTATATATTAGGTGTTTTTGTATGTCTACATATTTAACATATTAATGATTGCATAACCTTTTACAGTTGTACACAGTACCGTGATGAATTTTAACTCTGTGGCTTGCCTTACATTTTGGATTAGATTGCTGGAAGTGGAATTACTGGATCAAAGAGTGTAAGATTTCAATGGTTTTATGTATTAATAAGTTGCTTTGCAAAAGTGTTATACTAATTTATATTGTAACATAATGTAAAGATGTATCCCCGCCAGCATTAAGTACTATAACTTTTAAGTGTTTACAAATTTAACATGCAAATGACTGTACCTCATTGTTTGTATCTGTATTTCTAGAAAATACTTAATAACAGCTTTCTTATTCTCACCAGGTGAGTTGACAAGTAGACAGTTTGATAATGAGTGAATTTCATGATCCTTCTTGTTATAATTAAGTGTTTCTCTCATTGTCCACCACAGCAAATTAAAATTCCTGGCTCTTGTCTTCAAAGACCTGGGCCAGTTCTCTGTCTCCTCCCCTATCTTAACTGATTTTTTCCAATGCCTCCCAAGGTTCCCTGTGAATCACCTGAGATCTTGGTAAACACACATACAAGCCTCACTAGAGACTCCTAAATTAGAATCTCCAGGGTGGGGACTCTCAGTGCCCTGTCATTACTTTCCACCTTTGTTTCTTCCTGCATTCCCTTGGCTTTCTTTCTTTTAAGGACTTTTATGCCAGAAATAGTCAGACTGAATTCAAAGCTCACTTAGGAGAGTATTTTTCTCTGAAAGTCTGTATCGACCAGGCAAGAAATTCATTTATTATTTAGTACTAAAATGACAAAATACAGCTAAAAGTGAATGATGCTGGTCTTTTCCCTGTGCAAGCAAACAATTTTGCACTTAACCTTGTGTGTGTGTCTGGTCCCTACGGTGAAAGAGGAAGGAGAGCTTTCCAAGATGAGGCATACCAGGTTGAAGAGGTGCTCCTGTTCTAAGCAAATTGACTCACCCTCTAGAGGGGAAAACTGAGAACCCATGAGAAGAGAGCAGTTAGATCTGCTGAAGGTCACAAGCGGGCCAGTCTCTGAGTAAGCCAAGGAAGCTTGATGAGGGAAGTGAGAACTAGGTTTAGGGGGATCCCAAAATTCTTGAGATCGACTTAGATAAATTCATATTTCTGCAATTTCAGGCTGATGAAGCCAAGAAAATAATTGTCATATAGCATAATAATTAATGCTAACAACATCACATGTAATATTTTTGAGTGTTTATATGTGTCTGGTGTTGTGCTGAGCCCTTTACATCATGTGTGATTTCATGGCACCATCATGAAGCAAATACTAAGGTGATTCTCACCATTTTACTGATGAGGCTCAGAGAGAGAGATTAATAAATTATTCTGAAGATGCACAAGTATCCTGGTCTTTTGCTGGCTATTTTTTCTATGTAGGATTATAAGCTCCCCAAGTTAACAATCATGCCTTCTGTGGGGTTAAGAACACGTAGGAGGCAGGGCAGGAGGCAGGGACAAATCAGGCAGATGCTTGATAAATGAACCGAAATACAATGAAGGAAAAAGGACTGATTAAAAGATCTCATAGGATTCTTTATAAAAAAAATTTTCTTAACAAATTACAATATGAATTTCTTCAAAAATTATTATGATTCTCAGCTGCCCCTTTCTGGCCCTTCATCCTCATCCCATTCACAAATACACTTGGAAATTCCTCTTCCTTTTGGGTTCAGGTTTTCATTTCAGTTATGAATATCTGGGCTCTTATTTTTCCAGACAATTGGCAAATTCCTTGGAGTCAGTAAACAATATTGTTTTGATGCCATTGAGATAAGCACGTATTTTAAACCGCTAACTTGGATGCATTTTTATACAGGTCAGTTCTTGGTCAAAAGGATTGAATGGCTCTATTCACACCTCTGGTGTTGATGAGTTGAGGCACATCATTGATCTAAAAACTACACAAATGTTTAGGTCTCAGGAGACCCGCAGGAGGCCTGATGCAGTGTACTCACAACACACATTTTCTCAGCTTGAATTACGTTTTGGGGCTTAGATTCTTATTTCCTATAAAAGCTTCTGTCCACACTGGATGAAGGCAAGTGAGTAAAAACTTTGACAAATCTGCCCTGAGCAGCTGGCTGCTGGCAGCCCCCTCTCAGCCTTCACAAGCAAAGAACTGTTACCTATTCCTATTCCATTCCCCACTACAGAGCAGCATTCTGTGTCTATTGTCCAAAGCCCACATTTCCAAGCTCAAAACCAGGCTATCGGATAAACAAGTGAGGATCTCATAGCTCTGTTGCTACATCAGAAACTTGAGAAAAGGTAAAGTCCATACTACATGCACTCCTGAATGTTTCAAGGCACAGCCAACTTGAAAGGCAACTTAGGAGACCCTCTTCAGGATTTGCTACTGCTCCTGTTCTCTCTCATGGAACCAGGGTGCTGGTGAGGATTCAGAACACAAAGGCAGCTGGATTTTCTTTCATGGACCACAATGAAATGTGTGTTTAAAAGAAAACAGGAGTGAAACAAGAGGAAATTTTAGGCCAGCAAGATGATGTAAAGGATCCTTTTCAGCCGCCAAGGAACACTGTAAAGATTATTTAGACACACTCCCTCTTATGTGTTTGGCAAGACCCCTACCTCCACTGAAAAAACTACTTTTTTAAAAGTTAGCTGGGCATGGTGGCACGTGCCTGTTGTCCTAGCTACTTAGGAGGCTGAGGCAAGAGGATCACTTGAGCCCAAGGTGTTAAGGCTGCAGTGAGCCAAAATCATGCCATTGTACTCAAGTTTGGGCAAAAAAGCAAGACTCTGTCGCAAAAAAAAATTAAAAATAAATTTTACTGCTCCCAGATTACATCTTTTAGACTCTGAAATTAAAATGCCTTCCCCAAATGATAAGACATTTAGCTTCCACTTTTAAAGAAATCCAAAGTGCGTTTCATCTCTTTCTGTTTATATGGATCAGAGACACAATGGCTTATGTAATGCTGTTTACTTTTCCTGCTATGTCTAGCTTAAACAGTATTTCAAGGACCATTGACTGTTAAGCCATTGATAAAGAAAAAAATAAAGCTTTTTTTTTTAATTGAAAAAGACACCTATTATTTTGGTAGTTAGCCAAGTTATTTTAAGACCTGCAAATATGCCTCCAGGGGCAACCTTGGCTTCTTCAACTTGGTTCTCCCTTGTGTTCTTCCTGGCTCCTTATCAGTTCTTTACCTGCCCCCAGTTTGTGATCACCTTATCCCCAGTGAAGAAAATGTACTTATTCCATTCCATATATTCCCTACCTCCATTTTCTGAACGGAGAAATGACCCAAACTTTATCTTCTTTTTTTTTTTTTTTTTTTTTTTTGACAAGATCTCTCTCTGTCACCCAGGCTGGAGTGCAGTGGTGTGATCACAGCTCACTGCAGCCTTGATCTCACTGGCTCAGGTGATCCTCCCACCTTAGCCTCTCTTAGTAGCTGGAACTACTGGTGCACATCATCATGCCTGGCTATTTTTTTGTAGAGACAAGTTTTCACCATGTTGCCCAGGCTGGTCTCAAACTCCTGAGCTCAAGTGATCTGCCTGCCTTGGTCTCCCGATATGCTGGGGTTACAGGTGTGAGCCACTGAGCCTGGCCCAAAGTTTATCTTAATTTTCTGCATACAGCAATGAGAGAAAGTGACTCTCTGGAGGTTGGAATACACATAGTAGAATATGAGAGAACAGTGTCAGAAACATTAAATCATGTGAGCAAGGCTACACGTGTGTTTAATGTATTGCACATTGGCCAAATAATGTGCAAATGGCATCTGTGAACATCTTCCTAAAATGCTTTTCAAACATACTCTAAATTTCAATAGGAAAAAATAAATTCAATGAACTCCAAGCGTTTACATTACTTTTTAAAATTTTCTACTTAGTTATTTCATTGTTCTGTGTTGAAAGGACTTTAAAAGCTGCTATCTTTTTCACTTTATAAATGAGGAAACTAAGCCACCAAGCAGTGTCTTGCCTGTAGCCATAGAACTTGTTCATGTCAGAGCTACTACTCAAAGACCTGATACTTAGCAAAGTTTTATTTATTTCAACTGTACCAGAAAGTCTCTTTTACTCCTCTTACCAAACATAGTATTATTAATTTTCAAAATAAACTTCTATTTCTGAGTTTTGTATTTCTAAGCCCCATTTTTTTCTGTATATCTTTTTTCGTCAATATTTTTCTCTGTTCTATACCTTAATATGCTTGATATTTCCAAGTTTTTAATATTTCTGGTTTTACTCCTATATTTGATTTTAATTACCTCCCCTCAATCAACATCCATAATCCATTTGTGTCTGTCTCTTTTACTTTCCTCAACATTTCATCTCACTCCCATTTTCCTTTTATTGTTTTAAAACTTTTCTTTATAACGTCTATGTTCCCTCCTACACCTCTTTTCATCTTGTCTCTATTTGTATTTTTTCTTCTCCAATTCTGTGTTTCTATCAGACCATTTTAGCTCCTTCTGTACTTTTTATATCGTCTTTTTCTTGTCTTATTTCAGCATGACCACTTTGTTTCATTGGCCTTTCAACACAACACATCAATGAAGGGTGTGTGTGTGTGTGTACACAAGTTTAGAATTACTTGCTGTGAGAGTGATGAGAGCTGAGTTGGGGAGATTGAGAGAGACACCAAAGAATGTAATGTGTTCATAGAAGGAGAAAGGCTTGCTTTTTTCCATCCCTGGGGACATTAATCAGAAAGTTTCTTTCTAATGCCCATTTAATAAATATAAGTCATGTACATATGTTTCCTATATAAAAGTATCCTGAATCAGTATTGTATGTGTGAAATGTTTCCATTTTCCTAAAACATTCTAAAATTTAATCCAGAGCTATTGTACAAATAGTTAAAAGAGCAACAGGATTGCTTTCTAAGTTTCATTTGGATGTATTTCAAGTATAATAAACACATGGTAAGATTATGTTTTAAACATCACTAAAATGTTTATCAACTTTGTATATGAGACAACTATAAAATCACCACAGTAGCATCAGACTTGCTAAGTTATATACGAAAAACTCTAAATATAATATTACTTTAAAAAATGTGTTTTCTGGGTTCTAGGCTTTGAATACATTAGTTTAATATGTATTATTAGTACTCTATTTTATTAATCAGAATACAACCATAAAAATGAACTTGGGTGTACACAGCCTTAAGTATTTATAACAGTTTATCCTACTTCTGCCCTTAGGGAAAAAAGTTTCCTTTATTCCACAATCAGTTTCTTACCCTATTTCATGGCTGAGTAATTCAGAGTTGGAAATGAGCCCATTTATAATTGCATACATCTAAGAATCAAAACTCGACGATTACTGAGTATAATAATGGCACAAAAAGTAGAACTTGAGCAAAAATAATTCAGATAATTCTCATTCTTTTGTTTGGAAAAATAAAGCTTTCCTAAATACTAATGAATAAATAAATAAACAAATAATAGTATTATTACCTTTTAATAACAAGTTTTCTGGTTAAAATCCTGAGAAAAGATCTTTTGTCACAGACTGTTTTTTGGTCATCCTATATTAGTGAGCTTGCCTGCTGTTCTCCCAAATGACCTGGGTTCAACATCTGCTCTGAGGATAGACTTTTCTGGCTCAATAATTAAAATACAATGATCTTATTACAGTTGGAAAATGATTTATTCATCTTTATTACACATTGATTTTTGGCATGGTAGAAAACAGAAGAGAGATATTAAATGCAATTCCATGGGGCCGGAGATGGGTCTAATATTACCTAATATCTTCAGAACTGACCGATCAAATTAGACAGTAATCCAGAGTTAGAGAGGCTGACTCATGTTGTGAAAAAGAGAGACACTGTGGAGGATATTGAGCATTTGATGAATCAGTGGGATCAGATGGCATGAAGGAGGAACAATGTTACACACACCTGGGGAACAGGACTAAAATATGTGAATAATAGAAGGGGCTATTAGGGGAAAATCCACAGAAACAAAAAGAAAAGGAAATAAGTGAAAATGGCACATACACACAAAAAACAGAGCTGTACTGAAATGCAAAAATAAAAAGACCATGTGACTTTGCCCACATAGAGGGAACTATTCCTTCTGTACTTGGACCTAACTGTGGCCACTATTTTTAAATCATAGATTGAAAAACACAGGCTGATTTTTCTCCCAGCGGAACAAACATGAGAATACTATGCTACATTTAATACATCATTATTATTTCTTAACAAATATATTTGCTCCTAAATTCTGCACTTTCTAATGCCAAGTGCAAAATCAGTGCATTTAATTGCCTCTCTGTCTTAATCTTTTACTTATATCTAATTAATCGTATGTAATTCCTAAAATGATTCAGTATTTCTGCCCATGGGCTAAGTGTCTACCGAAGTTGGCTATACAGAATCTAGCATGGCATCATGTACAGATAAGCAATGATATTTAACACAAGGGATGATAAGACATATAACATAAGAAAAGATGATATTGATCCTTTTAAAAATTGATGGAAGTATGGCATTCTTGACAAATACAATGTTTACATGCTCAATATATAACTCAGCCTATTTATAATAGGGACAGCTTGGAGAATAGTGACTGGAGGGGATATTATTCATATTTATTTAACAATGAGATTTCAACATTTTTCTGAGGAATGATTGTGTGTCTCAGAAAACCACAATGGCTTCTGCTGCTAACAACTTAAATATGGGGAAAGGAGTTTGTTAAGAAAGAAACAAAAATAGGCCCACTTGCTTTTGTAGCTTTATAAATCATGAAATCAAGGTCATAAAAAATTTAAAAAGTATGTAAGAGGGAAAAGGTCAAGAGACAGAAAGAAAGATGGGAAGGAAATGTGAGAAATTGCCTTTTAAAATCAATGCATCAATAACTTGTTAGCCCAAAGAATTCCCTGGTTCTTTAAGAAAATGCAGATCTTATGGGACCAAAACTAAATTTATCAATTTCTCTCCTCAAATCAGCTTTCTTTTTCACTTCTCTAAGCTTTTTTGGCAGCACCACCTTTCCTAGTGTCCCAGACTAGAAACAATTTCATCAACTTTGGCCTCTTCTTCACTTTTGATATCCAATCACCCAAACCCTGAACATTCTGCCTAAATCTGTCCTGGCACCCACTGCCACTCTTTTATCCTCTACCCCAAGAATGGCCTTACAAGCAGAGGTCTTACTATCCATTCCTCTCAGGGGCATCTGAGTATCAATTACTTATTCCACTTGAAAATAGGGAAAATGTGCCTAGTATAGTTATTAACAAGTAGCACATATTTCTTCTCCTCATCTCCAGTTCATGTTGAACCAAGCACCAGATGCATTTCCTTGAAATGTCACTTCAACCGTACCATGGCCTTGCTAAACATCCCACACCAGGTCCAACTAGACTGCTTCTCTAGGGTCAGGGTTCTCTTTGCCTCCTGTCCATCCCAAGACCTTCAGTATCTCCCTAGCTCCTGCTGGGAGGCATTCCCCAGAACTCCAGGCTTCTGTGCATTCCCTCTTCTCTGAGCTTCATTGTCACTTCATGTCAGTACCTTCCCTGTTGGTATTTAAACTTGCATTACTCTCTCTATATATATACATATAGTAATATATATTGTAATTATAACATAATTATATTATTATATATAGTAATATATAGTTATATATAGTAATATATATAAAACTTAGAAGCTTCATCATGGGTATAAGTCAGAGAATGTAAGATTATATACAAATAATATATTAATAATATATAAATATATGTAATATATATTGTTTATATTATATATTATTTATATTATATATTATTTATATTATACATTATTTTATTATATATTATTTTTATATATATATCTTTAGAAGCTCCATAAGTATAAGTCAGAGAATGTAAGATTATCATAATTTCATCTCATCTCTGAAAACATGTAACAGAGCTTATTAAATGCTTATCAAATAAATAAGTCAGAAAGTCAATAATGTCTCTTAAACATAAAAGTCAGGGCTTTTTTCTTTTTGGGCTTTTGGTATTTGCTAAAACAGGATTTTATTATCTTTTTTTAAATTTAGGATTTCAGATTTTTTGGAGGGGTAAAAGGCTTTTGTAACACTTTCTTGTAATAAATAATTAAAAAATGGTAATTGTTGATTGTTAATCGATTAATATTATCAGCCACTGTGCTAAGTGCATCAATTTAGTTAATTCTTAAACACTCCTATAAGGGAATTACTATTATTCTCACTTTGCAGATGAAAAAAACAGGCTCAGAGAGGTTAAGTTACTTGCCCAGTGTCACACAGCTAGCATGCTTCAGGGCTAGAATTTGGACCTCGTAGTTCTGGTTCTGTTTAAGTCTGCTTGGGCTGCCGTAATAAAATACCACAACTGGGTGGTTTAAACAACAGAAATTTTTTTTCTCACAATTCTGGAGAGTAGAAATCTGAGATCAGAGTGCAGCATGGTTGGGTTCTGGTGAAGACTTTTTTTCCTGGCTTGCAGACTGCTACCTTCTTGCTATGTCTTCACATGGCACGAAGACCGAGAGAGAAAGAGAGAGAGGGAGAGAAAGAAGAAAGACACTGCTTTCTCTTCCTCTTCTTATAAGGTCAATAATCCTATGGGATTAGGAACCCATCCTTACGATGTTTTTTAACCTAGATTACTCCCTAAAAGTCCTATCTCCAAATGTAGTCTCATGGGGGGGTGTTAGGGATTCAATATATAAATTTGGGGAGCCACATTCAGTCTATAACAGGCTCCAAAAAGATCTGAGGATACACTTTGGACATTACAAAATGAGATCCAAGAAATCTGCCCTCAAAAATAGACAGTCCATCCACTGACTGATCACAACTTTCAATGCCCAGCCTCAGTTTCCAATAATTCAGCATGTCAGGGAAGGTCACACTAACATCTCACCCTCAAATTCAACCTTCTCAACAGCCAAGAAATTCAAATTTTTGAAAATAAAATAACAATTCCAACAAGTTTCCAACCAGCTCTCTTCCGGATTTCTTGGAGATTTCAAAATTTGGAGTTCTTGTTTTGACACTGGGGAGCATAGTTGGGTGAGCCTGTACAGAAGCTGGAATGCACATGTCCCTCAGGTGGTGGTAAAACCCCATCTTGCTAGTGTTACCTGGACCCTGCTTAGTCAGTACCAAGGCAGTGGGGGAGACAACTAATAAGGACTTCCTAGTGCTGAGTGGCCCCAATAATAAACTCCCAGTGTGTCAAAAGGGTGCACGGGGTAATTTGCTATAAGGCTTTAAAGTTCAATTCCTCAGTATGCTGAAATAGGCACTAGGCTTCCCAGGGAGAATATATCCCAGTGCTCATGTTTGTCATGAAAATATTGGTGGCATTTTATTTTTGCCTTAGAGAATCGAGTCCAGTTCCAAGCAGGATCCAGATGTTCCTGCATTTTTATCCTTCCCTGTTGTCATCTTTCAGTGATTATTGATATTTCTGAAAAGGGAGCTGTTTCTGAAATTTTCATTTTCATTAAAAACACATCTTACAAATATTTTTGTGTTTTCTTTTCTTTTTAAATTTTTCTTATTTTACCACCTTTTAAAAAATTTCTCAATTGCAATTTGTTTGACTGTTATGAGGTTTTGGTTTACTTATTAATTTACCTTCATTTTTACTCCAGCAGAAATCATTTATAGTGGTGGTGTTTCTCTGTTATGTTTTTGACTGTATTCTCCTCTCTGCTTCTAAGACTTCTTCTTTCCTTTCTGCTGTGCATTAGGTAAAGGTGATATAGGTAAAGGTAATAAGTACCTGAGCCAGGATTCAAACCCTGGCAGTGTGACTCTAGGTGCTCCCTGTGTTCTTGATCACCCTCTACCTGGTCTCTCTCTGAGTGAGTAAATACATGAAGGCATGAACAGGCTATCCTTGAATAAATTGTTAATAGTATTATATTACATTACCTTGTAATGACAGATTGCTTTCTCCTTAACTACACTGGAATGAAGTGTTGCCCATTTTCTACTTACATAATCTGTACTCTCATCAGGAACCTTATTTCAGTTTCTATCTGTTCTTTTTTCTCTTTTTTATACTTATTCACATCCACGTCCAGTTAATTTCTAAGATATAGCATCCTTTATCCAGTTTATCATAGTCATAATAGATTTTGGTGTTAGGCCTTTTGCCAGATGCTGCCTTCCAAAATTATACATCATCTGCAAATTTAATCATGTACTTTCAATTTCACCAATGAAATGTATAAATGTAGCATACAGATTTTATTCTAGCAACTTTCTACTGTTGCTTCAAAAAAATTAAAATGTATTATGGAGATACCAGAGGTAAATCTCTATTTCTCTCTGAGAAAAGTGGCAAGGAGATTATTTTACCTAAGGCTGGAGTCGCATTTCTTCTTCAGTAGTGATTGGTTTGGTTTCATTTCAGCTCACACTGCCCTAGTCCATTCAGAGAGAAAATAGAGATGATGTTTTACAAGTATATATTACTTAAATGGTCATTATCAAAATTATATAAAAATTACATTAAAATACTGCCTGATAGTCCAGGGAATGCATCTGACATTGAAATAGCAAAACCTGTATTTTACTCCAATTTTTGTAATTAATAACATTGAGACCCATAAACTGATAATATTAAATGTACAGTTATTATATGACAATGGGTTTTTCATGCATTTTCTTTACTTTTTCTTTTCTTCTTGAGACAGGTTCTCACTTTGTTGCCCAGACTGGAGTGCAGTGGCACAATAAGGGCTCACAGCAGGTTCAAACTCCCAGGCTCAGGTGATCTTCCCACTTCAACTTCTGAGTAGCTGGGATTACAAGCATGCGCCACTACGCCTGGTTAATTTTTGTATTTTTTGTAGAGATGGAGTTTCACCATGTTGCCCAGGCTGGTCTCAAACTCCTGGCCTCAAGTGATCTGCCCATCTCGGCCTCCCAAAGTCCTGGAATTACAGGCATGAGTCCCTGAGCCCAGACTTTTTATTCATTTTCTATTGCTACATTGCCAGTTGAGCAGGACTCTGAGAGGCAGCCTCTACATCTTTAGGCTGGTCATACTTAAGATCTCCCCCAAGGATGTCACACATCCTTACATGTGTCTGTTACCTCTGCCAGGGAACTCTTCTTCATCAGCTTCAAATACTCACGAGATAACATCAGTCCACTTTGTTTTATTACTAGCTTCTATGGCAATGGAGAAAAGTCTGCCCTCAAGAAAAGCTTTTGTTTTTCTTCACTGCAGACTAAACTGAAGTCCTTTTACATTGTCACCCTAGAAGATTTATAATCCACCCCTCATGTTTCAAATGTCTTTGTGTCTCTGCTGAGCTACTTTCAAAATTATTTTAAAGTTGAATTTTAGACTTGTGTACCATTCCAGTGTTTTCTCTGTGAAGTCATAAACTTCTTGAGGGCAAAGGCCATGTCTTACATATTTTGGCATTATTACAGTGCCCTAAGAAGTGGTTTAAATTCAATAGTAATAAATCAACGTTGAGCAAATATTTTATTCAACACATTCTCTGACAGAGCTCACTAGAGGTGGAAGCCATTCTGTGTGTTTAAAAAATATTACTCCACTAAATTTTAAAGTATTATTTTCAACCCCATTTCAAGGATGAGGAAATCAAAGCACAGAGAAGTTTGAAAACTACCCAAAGGTGATATAGGTAAAGGTAATAAGTACCTGAGCCGGGATTCAAACCCTGGCAGTGTGACTCTAGGTGCTCCCTGTGTTCTTGATCACCCTCTACCTGGTCTCTCTCTGAGTGAGTAAATACATGAAGGCATGAACAGGCCATCCTTGAATAAATTGTTCATAGTATTATATTACATTGCCTTGTAATGACAGATTGCTTTCTCCTTAACTACACTGGAATGGAGTGTTGCCCATTTTCTACTTACATAATCTGTACTCTCATCAAGAATCTTATTTCAGTTTCTATCTGTTCTTTTTTCTCTCTTTTATACTTATTCACATCCACGTCCAGTTAATTTCTAAGATATAGCATCCTTTATCCAGTTTATCGTAGTCATAATAGATTTTGGTGTTAGGCCTTTTGCCAGATGCTGCCTTCCAAAATTATACATCATCTGCAAATTTAATCATGTACTTTCAATTTCACCAATGACAAAAATTCTTTGGGGCATATTAATCATGTTGTTGACGTGTCATGCAATTTTCTACTTGTTTAGACTAAAAAATTAGTCCTGAGCTCTCTGAAAATAAACAATTCTTAAAAAGTATACTGCATAAATAATATTTCTATGATTCAGAGCCTGGCACTAAGAATTTATCTGACAACAAAAATATACATACAGCAGGTAGAAATTATTATACCAAGTCAAATGTGACTAAGAAATATTTTTTATTTTTTATTTTTAGTGTATAAAACAATCAGCTAAAGTAATATGAGGACCACATTTGGACAGACTAGTGAGATGTTAAGTCTTGGTTCATTGTTGAGGTTTCATCTCCTTCTTTAATGAGGTTCATCTCTGTGAGAACCCAGAGGCTTAAGAGATACCCGAAGGATATGGAAAGGTGTCTAGTCCTTCATTATAGTGTGGTCGTCATGGATGTCTTCATTGTGTAAGCCTGTTTGTCCCTCTGAAGTCCAAGGACAATTTGCTCATAGGCCATATGTGGGGCATAGGAATGTCTGCCAAGACTGTTCCAACATGCCTGGGATCCAGCCTCCCTAGATATGCTCAGACATTTCTTTCTGATGCTCTGCCATTTGCCCAGAGAGCTATCAGGATCAAAGTTTCCCATTAGGTGAGGTACTTGCCTGCCTCTCTCTTTCCCAAGCTAGGGAATATCTTCCTTTTGCCTCTTCTTATCTTGAGACACACCCTGCTGTTCTGTTCCCTCCTTGGAATATGCAGCATAATTCCTTCTATGAGTTTACGTGTTTACAAAAAAAAAAAAAAAAAAAAAACAACAGAGAGAGCCAATGACTATAAGGAAGAGTGATCTGAGTAACAATCTTTCTTTAGGAGCTGAGTGAAATGGCTTATGCCTGTAATCTCAGCACTTTGGGAGGCCAAGGCAGGAGGATCATTTGAGTGCAGGAGTTCAAGACCAGCCTGGGCAATAAAGCAAGATCCCATCTCTACTATAGATGTATATGTCTATGTGTATGTATATGTGTGTGTGTGTGTGTATATTTGCATGTAAGTACATACATATATTTGCATGTATATATATATATTCGTTTCCTCCCCTTGGGCAAGGAAGCACAGAAGCTGGTTCCCAGAAATGGAGAAGGAAAAATATAGGGAGGAAAAAACTAAATTAGTATTGGAAGAAATTACCCTGACATACTTGGAGACAGGGTATTGCTTTTAGTTTGCTCCCAGTTTTAGCCAAGGAAATAAGATGTATTCACCACACAAACATATCAACACGTGACCCTACAAAGTGAGTCCTAACTATCAACTAAATTATAAGAAGTTCAGAGAACAGGATTTATCAGTTGTACACTGAACTTTCTGGGACTGGCTAAAAAGAAATCTGGCTTAGGGAAGACTTTCAGGAAAAAAAATGAGTCAAGTTTGAACAAAAAAACTTGTTCAGCCATTTCATTAAAGAATCATGCAAGGAGAAAGCTGTAGAAATGCAGAAGCTAAGAAAAATCAGATACAATCTTAAAATTGGCACTTTTTTGAAAGACATTCCATGCTCATGGATCAACAGAATTAATATTTTTAAAATGACAATATCACGCAAAGTAGCCTACAGGTTCAATGCAATCCTTATCAAAATACCAATGACATTCTTTATATAAATAGAAAAAAAAATCTAAGGTTGATATGAAACCACAGAAGACCCCAAATAGCCAAAGCAATCTTGAACAAAAAGAAAAAAGCTGGGGGCATCACACTACCAGACTCTAAAATATACTACAAAGCTGTAGTAGGCAAAGCAGCATGAAACTATCATAAAAACAGACACATAGACCAATGGAAAAGAACAAAGAACCTAGAAATTAATATGTGTATCAACAGCCAACTGATTTTTGACAAAGGTGTCAGTAACACTCATTGGGAAAAGGACAGTCTTTTCAATAAATGATGCTGGGAAAACTGAATATCCGTATGCAGAAGAATGAAAATAGACCCCTACCACTCACCCTCTACAAAAATCAACTCAAAATAGATCAAAGACCTAAACATAAAACATGAAACTATAAAAATACTGGAAGAAAATATAAGAAAGATAATTTAGGACACTGGTCTGGGAAAAGATTTTATGAATAAGACCTAAAAAGCACAGATAACACAAGCAAAAATAAACAAGTGGAATTATATCAAACTAAAAAGCTTCTGCATGGCACAAGAAACAATCAACACAGTGAAAAGCCAGCCTACAGAATGGGAGACAATATTTACAAACGATGCATCCACAGGGAATTAATAACCAGAATATACAAAGAACTCAAACATCTCAAGAGTGAAAAAACAAACGACCTGATGAAAAAAATTGCAAATAATTTTTACAGACATTTCTCAAAAGAAGACATACAGATGGCCAACAAATATGTGAAAAAATGCTCAACATCACTAATCATCAGAGAAATGCAAATCAAAACCACAATGAAGTATGTCATCTCACTCTGGTTTGGTGGCTATTACCAAAAAGACAAAAGTAATAAATGCTGGCCAGGATGTGGAGAAAAGAGAAGTTATACACTATTGGTGGAAATGTAAACTATTACAGCCATTATGAAGATCAGTATGGAGGTTCCTTAAAAAACTACAAATAGAATTACCATGTGATCTAGCAATATCACTACTGCTGATTTATCTGAAGGAAACAAAATCAGTATATGGAAGAGAAATCTGCTCATCCAAGTTTACTTTATCACTATTCACAATAGCCAAGATATGGAATCAATCTATGTGTTCAACAACAGATGAATGGAAAATAAAAATGTGGCATATATACACAATTGAATACTATTTAGTCATAAGACATAATAAAAATCCTGTCATTCCTGGCAACATGGATGGAACTGGAGGACAGCATAATAAGTGAAATAAGCCAGGAACAGAAAATTAAATAGTTAATGTCCTTACTTTTATGTGGAAGCTAAAAAGGTTGATCTCATGGAAGTGAAAAGTAGAAGAGAGGATATTAGAGGCTGGGAAGGAGAGGAGAAAGGAAAGGATAGGGAGAGACTTATTAAAGAATACAAAATTACAGCTAGATAAGAAGAATAAGTTCTAGCATTCTATACAACTGTATGATGACTATAGTTAACAATAATACAGGGAGATCTTCCGAGATGGCTGAATAGGAATAGCTCCGGTCTGCAGCTCCCAGCGAGATTGATGCAGAAGATGGGTGATTTCTGCATATCCAACTGAAGTACCTGGTTCATCTTATTGAGACTGGTTGGACAGTGGGTGCAGTCCATGGAGGGTGAACTGAAGCAGGGCAGGGCATGGCCTCACTGCGGAAGCACAAGGGGTAGGGGGATTTCCCTTTCCTAGCCAAGGGAAGCCGTGAGAGACTGTACCAGGAGGAATGGTACACTCCTGCCCAAATACAGTGCTTTTCCCATGGTCTTCACAACTAGAAGACCAGGAGATTCCCTCCAGTGCCTGGCTCAGCAGGTTCCATGCCTACAGAGCCTAGCAAGCTAAGATCCATTGCCTTGAAATTCTCCTGCTAGCACAGCAGTCTGAGATCGACCTGGGACACTGGAGCTTGGAGGGGGAGGGGCGTCTGCCATTGCTGAGGCTTGAGTAGGCAGTTTTAGGCTCATAGCATAAACAAAGCTGCCGGGAAGCTCAAACTGGGCAGAGCCCACTGCAGCTCACCAAGGTTGACTGCCTCTCTAGATTCCACCTCTGTGGGCAGGGCATAGCTGAACAAAAGGCAGCAGGCCCAGTCAGGGACTTATAGATATAACCCTCATCTCCCTGGGACAGAGCACCTGGGGGAAGGGGCAGCTGTGGGCACAGCTTCTGCAGACTTAAAAGTCCCTGTCTGACAGCTCTGAAGAAAGCAATGGTTCTTCCAGCACGGAGTTCGATCTCTGACAATGGACAGACTGCCTCCTCAAGTGGGTCCCTGACACCCATGTAGCCTGACTGGGAGACATCTCCGAGTAGAGGCTGATAGATACCACATTCTGGGACAAAGTTTCCAGAGGAAGGATCAGGCAGCAATATTTGTTGTTCTGAAGCCTCTGCTGATGATACCCAGGCAAACAGGGTCTGGAGTGGGCCTCCAGCAAACTCCAAAAGACCTGCAGCTAAGGGGCCTGTCTAGTAGAAGGAAAACTAAGAAACAGAAAGGAATAGCATCGACGTCAACAAAAAGGACATCCACACCAAAATCCCATCCATAGGTCACCAACATCAAACACCAAAGGTAGATAAAACCACAAAGAGGGGAAAAACCAGAGCAGAAAGGTTGAAAATTCCTAAAACCAGAATGTCTGTTCTCCTCCAAAGGATCACAACTCCTTACCAGCAAGGGACCAAAACCGGATGGAGAATGAGTTTGCTGAGTTGACAGAAGTAGGCTTCAGAAGGTGGGTAAGAACAAACTTCTCCAAGCTAAAGAAGCATGTTCTAACCCACTGCAAGGAAGCTAAAAACTTTGAAAATGGATATGGCTAACTAGAAGAACCAGTGTAAATAAGAATATAAATGACCTGATGGAGCTGAAAAACATAGCACAAGAACTTCATGAAGCATACACAAGCTTCAATAGCTGATTTGATCAAGTCGAAGAAAGGATATCAGAGACTGAAGATCAAATTAATGAAATAAAGTGAGAAGACAAGATTAGAGAAAAAAGAGTGGAAAGAAATGAAGAAAGCCACCAAGAAATATGGGACTATGTGAAAAGACCAAATCTATGTTTGATTGGTGTACCTGAAAGTGACAGGGAGAATGGAACCAAGTTAACAACCTTATTCAAGATATTATCCAGGAGAACTTCCTGAACCTAGCAAGGCAGGCCAACATTCAAATTCAGGAAATACAGAGCAAAGATATTCCTTGAAAAGAGCAATCCCAAGACACATAATCATCAGATTCACCAAGGTTGAAATGAAGGAAAAGATGTTAAGGGCAGCCAGAGAGAAAGGTCAGGTAACCCACAAAGGGAAGCCCATCAGACTAACGGTGGATCTCTCCACAGAAACCCTACAAGCCAGAAGAGAGTGGGGGCCAAAATTCAACATTCTTAAAGAAAAGAATTTTCAACCCAGAATTTCATATCCAGCCAAACTAAGCTTCATAAGTGAAGGAGAAATAAAATCCTTTACAGACAAGCGAATGCTGAGAGATTTTGTCACCACCAGGCTTGCCTTACAAGAGCTCCTGAAGGAAGCACTAAACATGGAATCATGCATGGCACCAGCCACTGCAAAAACATGCCAAATTGTAAAGACCATCAATTTTATGAAGAAACTTCATCAACTAATGAGCAAAATAACCAACTAGCATCATAATGACGGGATCAAATACACACATGACAATATTAACCTTAAATGTAAATGAGGTAAATGCCCCAATTAAAAGACACAGACTGGCAAATTGGATAAAGACTCAAGACCCATCAGTGTGCTGTACTCAGGAGACCCATCTCACGTGCAGAGACACATAAAATAAAGGGATGGAGGAAGATCTACCAGGCAAATGGAAGGCAAAAAAAAGGCAGGGGTTGCAATGCTAGTCTCTGATAAAACAAACTTTAAACCAACAAAGATCAAAAGAGACAAAGAAGGCCATTACATAATAATAAAGGGATAAACTCAACAAGAAGAGCTAATTATCCAAAATATATATGCAACCAATATAGGAGCACCCAGATTCATAAAGCAAGTTCTTAGAGACCTACAAAGAGAGTTAGAGTCCAACACAATAATAATGGGAGACTTTAACACCCCACCATCAATATTAGACAGATCAATGAAACAGAAAATTGCAAGGATATCCAGGGCTTGAACTCAGGTCTGGACCAAGTGGACCTCATAGACATCTACAGAACTCTCTACCCCAAGTCAACAGAATATACATTCTTCTCAGCACCATGTCACACTTATTCTAAAATTGACCACATAATTGGAAGTAAAACATGCCTCAGCAAATGTAAAAGAACAGAAATCACAACAAACTGTCTCTCAGACCACAGTGCAATCAAACTAGAACTCAGGATAAAGAAACTAACTCAAAACTGCACAACTACATGGAAACTGAACAACCTGCTGCTGAATGATGACTGGGTAAATAACAAAATGAAGGCAGAAATAAAGATGCTCTTTGAAACCAATGAGAACAAAGACACAACATACCAGAATCTCTGGGACACAGCTAAGGCAGTGTGTAGAGGGAAATTTATAACACTAAATGCCCACAAGAGAAATCAGGAAAGATCTAAAATCGATGTCCTAATATCAGAATTAAAAGAACTAGGAAAGCAAGAGCAAACAAATTCAAAAGCTAGCAGAAGACAAGAAATAACTAAGATCAGAGCAGAAGTGAAGGAGATAGAGACACAAAAAAACCTTCAAAACATCAATGAATCCAGGAGCTGGTTTTTTGAAAAGATCAACAAAATTGATAGACCGTTAGCAGGACTAATAAAGAAGAAAAGAGAGAAGAATCAAATAGATGCAATAAAAAATGATAAAGGGGATATGACCACCAATCCCACAGAAATACAAACTACCATCAGAGAATACTATAAACACCTCTATGCAAATGAATTAGAAAGTCTAGAAGAAATGTATAAATTCCCAGACACATACACCCTCCCAGAACTAACTAAGAAGAAGTTGAATCTCTGAATATACCAATAACAGGTTCTGAAATTGAGGCAATAATTAATAGCGTACCCTCTAAAAAAGTCCAGGACCTGACGGACTCACAGCCGAATTCTACCAGAGGTACAAAGAGGAGCTGGTCTCATTCCTTCTGAAACTATTCCAATCAACAGAAAAAGAGGGAATCCTCTCTAACTCATTTTATGAAGTCAGCATCATCCTGATTGGCAGAGATACAACAAAAAAAGAAAATTTTAGACCAATATCCCTGATGAACATTGAGGCAAAAATCCTCAATAAAATACTAGCAAAACAAATCCAACAGCACATCAAAAAGCTTATCCATCTTGATCAAGTTGGCTTCATCCCTGGGATGCAAGGCTGGCTCAACATACGCAAATCAATAAACGTAAGCCATCACACAAATAGAACCAATGACAAAAACCACCTGATTATCTCAATAGGTGCAGAAAATGCCTTGTACAAAATTCAACAGCCTTCATGCTAAAAACTCTCAATAAACCAGGTATTGATGGAATGTATCTCAAGAACTATTTATGACAAAACCACAGCCAATATCACACTGAATGGGCAAAACCTGGAAGCATCCCCTTTGAAAATCAGCACAAGACAAGGATGCCCCCTCTCACCGCTCCTATTCAACATAGTATTGGAAGTTCTGGCCAGGGCAATCAGGCAAGAGAAAGAAATAAAGGGTACTCAATTAGGAAAAGAGGAAGTCAAATTGTCCCTCTTTGCAGATGACATGATTGTGTATTTAGAAAACCCCACCATCTCAACTCAAAATTTCCTTAAGCTGATAAGCAACTTCAACAAAGTCTCAGGATATGAAATCAATGTGCAAAAATCACAAGCATTCCTATACACCAATAAGAGACAAACAGAGAGCAAAATCATGAGTGAACTCCCATTCACAATTGCTACCAAGAGAATAAAATACCTAGGAACCCAACTTACAAGGGATGTGAAGGACCTCTTCGAGGAGAACTATAAACAACTGCTCAATGAAACAAGAGAGGACACTAACAAATGAAAGAACATACCACGCTCATGGATAGGAAGAATCAATATTGCAAAAATGAACATACTGCCCAAAGTAATTTATCAATGCTATCCCCATCAAGCTACCACTGACTTTCTTCACATAATTGGAAAATATTACTCTAAACTTCATATGGAAACAAAAAAGAGCCTGTATAGCCAAGACAATCTTAAGCAAAAAGAGCAAAGCTGGAGGCATCACACTACCTGACTTCAAGCTATGGTACAAGGCTACGGTAACCAAAACAGCATGGTACTTGTACCAAAACAGATATATAGTCCAATGGAACAGAACAGAGCCCTCAGAAATAACACCACACATCTACAACCATCTGATATTTGACAGAGCTGACAAAAACAAGCAATGGGGATAGGATACTGTATTTAATAAATGGTGTTGGGAAAACAGGTTAGCCATATGTAGAAAGCTGAAACAGAATCCCTTCCTTACACCTTATACAAAAATTAACTCAAGATGGAATAAAGACTTAAATGTAAGACCTAAAACCATAAAAACCCTAGAAGAAAACCTAGGCAATACCATTCAGGACATGGGCATGGGCAAAGACTTCATGACTAAAACACCAAAAGCAATGCCAACAAAAGCCAAAATTGACAAATGGGATCTAATTAAACTATAGAGCTTAGGCACAGCAAAATAAACTATTAGCAGAGTGTACCGGTAACCCACACAATGGGAGAAAATTTTTGCAATCTATCCATTTGACAAAGGGCTAATATCCAGAATCTATAAAGAACATAAACAAATTCACACAAAAAAACAAACAACACCACCAAAAAGTGGGCAAAAGATATGAACAGACACTTGTCAAAGGGAGACATTTATGCAGCCAACAGACATATGAAAAATGCTCATCATTACTGGTCATTAGAGAAATGCAAATCAAAACACAATGAGATACCATCTCACACCAGTTAGAATGGCAATCATTAAAAAGTCAGGAAACAATAGATGCTGGAGAGGATATGGAGAAATAGGAACACTTTTACACTGTTGGTAGGAGTGTAAATTAGTTCAGCCCTTGTGGAAGACAGTGTGGCGATTCCTCAAGGATCTAGAACTAGAAATACCATTTGACCCAGCAATCCCATTACTGGGTACATACCCAAAGGATTATAAATCATGCTATTATAAAGACACATGCACACATATGTTTATTGCAGCACTATTCACAATAGCAAAGACTTGGAACCAACCCTATTGTACATCAATGATAGACTGGATAAAGAAAATGTGGCACACATATCCCATGGAATACTATGCAGCCATAAAAAAGGAAGAGTTCATGTCCTTTGCAGGGACATGGATGAAGCTGGAAACCATCATTCTCAGCAAACTATCACAAGGACAGATAACAAAACACCACATGTTCTCACTCATAGTGGGAGTTGAACAATGAGAACACATGGACACAGGGAGGGGAACATGACACACTGGGGTCTGTTGGGGGGGTGGGGGCTGGAGGAGCGATAGCATTAGGAGAAATACCTAATGTAAATGACAAGTTGATGGGTGCAGTGAACCAACATGGCACATGTATACCTATGTAACAAAACTGCACCTTCTACACATGTATCCCAGAACTTAAATATATATATAAAAAAGAAGTTGCTTCTTATGGATGAGCAAAGAAAGTGGTTTCTTGAGATCTATTCTTCATAAAGATGCTATGAACATTGTTGAAATGACAACAAAGGATTTAGAATATTCATACACTTAATTGATAAAGCAGTGAACCAGTGATAGGGTTTAAGAAGATTGCCTCCAATTTTGAAAAAAGTTTTACTGTTGGTCAAATGCTAACAAACAGCACTGCATGCTACAGAGAAATCTTTCATGAAAGAAAGAGTCAATCAAAGAGGTAAACTTCATTGTTGTTTTATTTTAAGAAATTGCTGCAACCACCACAGCCTTCAGCAACCACCGCCCTTAGCAATCAGCAGCCATCAACACTAAGGCGAGGTTCTCCACCAGCAAAAAGATGACAGCTTGCTAGAGACACAGATGGTTGTTAGCATTTTTAGCAGTACAGTGTTTTTTAAATTAAACAAAATCAAACAAACAAACAAAAAATAATACATTATGTAGTTTCAAATAGGAGGAGAATATTGAAAGTTTCCAATACAAATAAATGATAAATGTTTGAGATGATGGATATAATAATGACCCTGATCTGATCACTATACATTATTTGTATCAAACTTTACTATGTACCCCATGATTATGTACAATTATTATTTGTCAATTAAAAAATAAAATAAAACAATTGTTACTTCTCTCCTCTTAAGGGGCCAAAAAGAAAGTGACATTAAATAAAGAAAAATGGTAAATGTAAAAGCTGGTGTGTTCACCACATTGCTTTATAGCATAAGCTGTCCAGCCTTGGCTTCGATCTGGAATTTCTTCATCTGGGGATGCTGAAAGAAACAGTAACATTTAAATTCCTCAATCTAACTTACACCCAGCTTTTCAATACACCACTAATCACTCCACTAAACCCAAAGTCTGTACTCATCCTCACCCACTTAAAAATTGAACAGTTTTAATCCAGGAGAAAGGGATGGTGATCAGAGGCGAGCATGTTAGGACAATCATTGGCACCCAGACTTTCTTTGGTTTTGATAAACTTAAACTTTGGATGAGTCAATGTTTGAAACTCTCAAAAGCATTATAATAATTTATTTGAAGGCTCTTTGTGATTTGCATGCCAGGTTATTTAAAAGGTTAGGCTAGAGACTTAATCTCTAGAGGTCTGGCAAATAACCACTATCATTCAGTGGGGAACAGGGGCATGTCAATTTTCAGTTCTAATTTGTCCTCTAGTCAAGAACCCTGTACATCCTTTTCTTATTATACCTCTCACTTTAACAAGACTGTTTAACACACCATGATGAGGGTTCTGCAAGACAGGAAGAGCTAAAGAGCTACCCAGTAAGAGTATTTTTATAGAATATATAAAATCTAGTACTTTAATCTGAAATAAACAATAATTGGATGTTGAGGTTATTTTTTCCACCAAAGTTGCCAAGAACTTCAAGGCAGTTTCTGTGAAAAACTGGAATAGATTTTTGTTGTCTACTTCCTCCACCTAAAAGGTGAGTGAAAAGACATATGTAGGATCACTGCTATATTTTATTAAATTTAAGATGCGCCATTATTTTATTTTCCACTAAGAAGAAGAAAAAATGCCTCCAATTAAACTGACAAAGTATTATCACTTAGAATTTATACATTTGCATCTTACTAAAAAATTCTTTTAGACTCATTTTAGATACAGATTGTATTATACATTATAGTTTTCTGTTTATGTGCCTTTCCATGTGCATAATAAAATTTCAATGCTGATTCATGGTATAATCTTTTTTAGGACACTTTAAAAAGCAATTAAACTCAATCTTCATTAGTGTCACCCATATAGGTAACTTTGTGGAAATGACAACAACATAAACAGCTATGACCCAGTTTGAATATGTGCAGGTGAGCAATCACTTCACAAGCACTCCCTGAGTGTAACAACTGTAAGACACATTCTAGTTCAAAGGATAAAATATGTGCATCACAGAAGTAGTGAAATGTAGCATTCGGGGATGAATAAAGTCTTCCTATTTGAGATATTTTGAGTGTATTTGCATTATTCTGCATCTCCCTCTAAGATTCTGCTGGCCTTTGAATAAGACTTTGCTCCAGATCCTGTACAGAAACCTAAAGAGGTGGCAATCTCACACTGCCGGGGTCATCAGAAAGGAAAGGGAAATAGAAGGGAACCGCCAAGCTGATATTGAAGCCAAAAGAGCTGCAAGGCAGGACCCTCCATTAGAAATGCTTATAGAAGGACCCTTGTATGGGGTAATCCCCTCCAGGAAACCAAGCCCCAGTCCTCAGCAGGAGAAATAGATTGGGGAACCTCACGAGGACATAGTTTCCTCCCCTCGGGATGGCTAGCCACTGAAGAAGGAAAAATACTTTTGCCTGCAGCTAACCAATGGAAATTACTTAAAACCCTTCACCAAACCTTTCACTTAGGCATTGATAGCACCCATCAGATGACCAAATTATTATTTACTGGACCAGGCCTTTTCAAAAGTATCAAGCAGATAGTCAAGGCCTGTGAAGTGTGCCAAAGAAATAATCCCCTGCACTGCAGGCCATACATTTCAATCTCTGTATCTAACCTCCTTGTGCAGTTTGTCTCTTCCAGAATCAAAGCTGTAAAATTATAAATCAGTCTTCAAATGGAGCCCCAGATGCAGTCCATGTCCAAGATCTGTGGAACCCTGGACCAGCCTGCTAGCCCATGTTCTGATGTTGACGACATCAAAGTCACCCCTCCTGAGGAAATCTCAACTGCATGACCCCTACTATGCCCCAATTCAGCAGGAAGCAGCTAGAGAGGTTGTCAGCTAACCTCCCCAACAGCACGTGGGTTTTCCTGTTGAGAGTGGGGACTGAGAGACAGGACTAGCTGGATTTCCTAGGCCAACTAAGAATCCCTAAGCCTAGCTGGGAAGGTGACCGCATCCACCTTTAAACACGGGGCTTGCAACTTAGTTCACACCCGACCAATCAGGTAGTAAAGAGAGCTCACTAAAATGCTAACTAGGCAAAAACAGGAGGTAAAGAAATAGCCAATCACCTATTGCCTGAGAGCACAGGAGGAGGGACAATGATCAGGATATAAGCCCAGGCATTCGAGCTAGCAAAGCCTATCCCCTTTGGGTCCCCTGCCTTTGTATGGGAGCTCTGTTTTCACTCTATTAAATCTTGCAACTGCAAAAAAAAAAAAAAAAAAGAAAAAAAAAAAAGACTTTGTGCCAGATTTTCACATTTAAGATAATGCTACTCTATCATAATTTTTGAGTTGCTTTTGTAGTTAGGGGTGTGCAGTCAGGATTAATTGACATCCTACACCCAGCTCCCTTATGTAGAGATGGTTTGGTTTCAGAATATGTATTTCATTCCACACAAATCCATATGCATAGTTTTGATATGTCATTATAGTCCAAAGATGAAGGTGGCCCATTCCTTAAGATTTCTAATCAGATGCCTGCAAGTGGTTGTTAAAACCTTCCACAAAGTTTGGATATTTAAAAGGAGACTCAAAGGTAAGTTTGGAGGTGGAGCTTAGATGCTAATGAGAGCCAAATTGATATCAATAAAGCATAGGAGAAATCTGGTTATTTCAGTTGGAAATCAAAAAGAGAGAAAATGGAGAGAAGACAAAGATACTCTGTGAGGTGACATTTCTCCAGGGTGTTCCTAATTAAAGCAGATGAACGTTCCTTTTAAAGGCCTTAAAGTTGCTTTTGTTCATGTTACCCCACACTTGTTTTGTCCTCTACTGAATAGTATCCTTTGGAGTCTGAATGGATAAGATCCAGCATTATCTGGCCAGGCAGGGCTCTAGAAGGAGGCAAGTGAGTCTTGCATCGTCAGATGGATGTGACTGAGAACAGTGGGAGTGAGGTGCTCCAGCCTGGGACTAGGTGAGTTAGCTTTGTGGATCATGAAAATGGAAGCCCACAGCTAGATGCTGCAGGAGCAAGAACCATGGCCAAGGTCTGTATCGGTCTAGCAAAGAAAAGAGGAGATCCTTGCTTAAAACACAGA
Source organism: Pongo pygmaeus (assembly GCF_028885625.2). Taxonomy (NCBI): domain Eukaryota; kingdom Metazoa; phylum Chordata; class Mammalia; order Primates; family Hominidae; genus Pongo; species Pongo pygmaeus. Next base: position 84,494,374 of record NC_072378.2, read on the forward strand.
ATGAGATACATGCACAGGAATGAAACCCAAGTGTTCTATCAGCTGTTTGCCAGGAAAGCCAGAATTAATTCTTATATAAGATTAGGTGAGCTAACTCACCTAGTCCCAGGCTACAGCCCCTCACTCCCACAGTTCTCAGTCTACCTAAAAGGTGAGTGAAAAGACATATGTAGGATCACTGCTATATTTTATTAAATTTTAGATGTGCCATTATTTTATTTTCCACTAAGAAGGAGAAATAATGCCTCCAATTAAACTGACAAAGTATTGTCACTTAGAATTTATACATTTGCCTCTTATTTTAGACTCATTTTAGATATAGATTTTATTATGTATTATAGTTTTCTGTTTATGTGCCTTTCCATGTGCATAATAAAATTCCAATGCTGATTCATGGTATAATCTTTTTGAAGACACTTTAAAAAGCAATTAAACTCAATCTTCATTAGTGTCACCCTTATATGTAACTCTGGGGAAATGACAACAACATAAACATAACCTGGACATAGTGAGCAACATGTAAACAATACTTCATCTCACTCATTCAGTTGGCTGTAACTATCTGGCTTTATTTCTGGGTTCTCTATTATGTTCCATTGGTCTATGTGCTTATTTTTATACCAATACTATGCTGTTTTGGTAAATATAGCCTTGTAGTATAATTTAAAGTCAGGTAATATGATGCCTCCAGATTTGTCCTTTTTGCTTAGTCTTGCTTTGGCTATGTGGGCTCTTCTTTGGTTCCATAGGAATTTCAGGATTCTTTTTTCTAGTTCTGTGAATAATGATGATGGTATTTTGATGGAAATTGCACTGAATTTGTAGATTGCTTTTGGCAATATGGTCATTTTCACAAAATTGATTTTACCCATCCATGAACATGGGATGTATTTCCATTTGTGTTGTCTATGATTTCTTTCAGCAGTGTTTCGTAGTTTTTCATGTAGAGGTTTTTCACCTCCTTGGTTAGATATATCCATAAGTATCTTATGTTATTTTTGCAGCTGCAGTAAAAGGGGCTGAGTTCTTGATTTGAGTCTCAGTTTGGTCACTGTTGGTGTATAGCAGTGCTACCGATTTGTGTACATTGATTTTGTATTCTTAAACTTTACTGAATATATTTATTGGTTTTAGGAGCTTTTTGGATGAGCCTTTAGGGCTTTTTAGGTATATGATCATATCATCAGTGAACAGGAACAGTTTTACTTCCTCTTTACTGATTTGGATGCCCTTTATTTCTTTGTCTTTTCTGATTTCTCTGGCTAGAACTTCTGATACTATGTTGAATAGAAGTGGTGAAAGTCAGCATCCTTGCCTTGTTCCAGTTCTCAGGGGTAATGTTTTCAACTTTCCCCCATTCAGTATAATGTTGGCTGTGAGTTTGTCATAGACGGCTTTATTACCTTGAGGTATGCCCCTTCTATGCTGATTTTGCTGAGGGTTTTAATCATAAAGGGATTCTGGATTTTGTCAAGTGCTTTTTTCTGCATCTATTGAGATGATCATGTGATTTTTGCTTTTAATTCTATTTATGTGATGCGCCACATTTATTGGCTCGCATATGTTAAACCATTCCTGCATCGCTGATAGGAAACTCACTTGATCATGGTGCGTTATCGTTTTGATACGCTGTTGGATTCAGTTAAGTAGTATGTTGTTGAGAATTTTTGCATCTATGTTCATCAGGAATCTTGGTCTGTAGTTTTCATTTTTGTTATGTGCTTTCCTGGTTTTGGTATTAGGGTGATACGGGCTTCATATAATGATTTAGGGAGGATTCCCTCTTTCTCTATCTTTGGAATAGTTTCAGTAAGACTGGTACCAATTCTTTTTTGAATGCCTGATAAAATTCATCTGTGAATCCATCTAGACTTTTTTTGTTGTTGCTAATTTTTTATTACCAGTTCACTCTCGCTGCCTGTCATTGGTCTGTTTAGAGTTCCTATTTCTTCCTGTTTTAATCTAGGAGGGTTGTATCTTTCCAGGAATTTATCCATGTCCTCTAGATTTTCTAGTTTGTGCACATAAATGTGTTCATACCAGCCTTGAATGATCTTTTGTATTTCCGTGGTATTGGTTGTAATATCTCCTAGTTCATTTCTAATGGAGTGTATGTAGACCTTTACTTTTCCTGGTTAATCTCACTAGTGGTCTATCAATTTTGTTTATCTTTCCAAAGAAAAAGCTTTTTGTTTCATTTATCTACTGTGTTGGTTTTTATGTTTATTTGTTTCAATTTCATTTAGTTCTGCTCTGTTCTTTATTGCTTCTTTTCTTCTGCTGGGTTTGGTTTGTTCTTGTGTCTCTAGTTCCTTGAGATGTGACCTTAAATTGTTTATTTGTGCTCTTCCAGACTTTTTGATGTAGGCCTTTAGTGCTATGAACTGTCCTCTTAGCACTGCTTTTGCTGTGTCCCAAAGCCTTTGATAAGTTGTGTCACTATTATCATTAAATGCAAAGAATTTTTTAATTTCCATCTTGATTTCATTGTCAACCCAGATGTCATTTAGGGGCAGATTATTTAATTTCCATATATTTGTATAGTTTTGAGGGTTCCTTTTGGAACTAATTTCTAATTTTATTCCACTGTGGCCTCAGAGGGTACTTGATATAATTTTGATTTTCTTAAATTTATTTGGAATTGTTTTGTGGCCTATTATATGTTCTAACTTGGAGAATGCTCCATGTGCTGATGAAAAGAATGCATACTCTGCAGTTGTTACATAGAATGTTCTGTAAATAACTGGTAAGTTCATTTTTTCTAGGGTATAGTTTAAGTCTACTGTTTCTTTGTTGACTTTCTGTCTTGATGACCTGTCTAGTGTTGTCAGTGGAGTATTGAAGTCCTCCACTGTTATTGTGTTGCCATCTATCTCATTTCTTAGGTCTAGTAATAACTGTTTTATAAATTTGGTAGCTCCCATGTTAGAGTGCATATATATTTAGGATTGTGATATTTTCCTGTTGGACTGATCATTTTATTGTTTTATAATGTCCCTCTTTGTCTTTTTTTAACTGTTGTTGCTTTAAAGTCTGTTTTGTCAGATGTAAAGATAGCTACTGCTGCTCAGTTTTCATTTCTATTTGCAAGGAATATCTTTTCTCACCCCTTTACCTTAAGTTCATGTGAGTCCTTATGTGTTAGGTGAGTCTTTTCAAGACAGCAGATACTTGGTTGGTGGACTTTTATCTATTCTGACATTCTGTATCTTTTAAGTGAACCATGTGGGCCATTTACAGTCAATGTTAGTGTTGAGAATTGAGGTATTGTTTTATTCATTGTGCTAGTGGTTGCTTGACACCTTGTTTTTTTTTTATTGTGTTATTGTTATATAGGCCCTCTGAGATTTACACTTTAAGGAGGTTCTATTTTGGTGTATTTTGAGGTTTTGTTTCAAGATTTAGAACTCTTTTTAGTATTTCTTATAGTGCTGGCTTGGTAGTGGCAAATTCTCTTAGCACTTGTTTGTCTGAAAAATACTTTATCTTGCTTTCATTTATGAAGCTTAGTTTAGCTGGATACAAAATTCTTGGCTGGCAATTATTTTGTTTGAAGAGACTAAAGATAGGACCCCAACACTTTTTGGCTTATAGGGTATCTACTGAGAGCTTTGCTGTTAATCTGATAGGTTTTTCTTTATAGGTTACCTGATGCTTTTACCTCACAGCTCTTAAGATTCTTTTCTTTCTCTTGACTTTAGATAATCTGATGACTATGTGCCTGGGTGATGATCTTTTTGTGATGAATTTGTGACAGTACTATTAATTCATTCCACTAATTCTGTTGATGCTAAACTTTAGACTGAAGACAATGCAAAAAATTTTTAAATTATACTTTAAGTTCGGGGATATATGTGCAGAACGTGCAGGCTTGTTATATAGGTATACATGTGCTATGGTGGTTTGCTGCACCCACCAATCCGTCATCTAGGTTTTAAGCCCCACAGGTTCTCACTCATAAATGTGAGTTGAACAATATGAACACATGGACACAGGGAGGGGAACATCACACAGTGGGGTCTGTTGGGGTGGAGGCAAGTGGAGGGATAGCATTAAGACAATGCAAATTCTTCATACAGGAAGAAAAGAATAATTAGCAGCCATGACTGACAAGGAAATTGAGGACTGCATGTTGCATTATAAACCCTGAGAGTAGGAAAACATGCCCAGTATTGGATAATGATTATGAAGAGTACTCAAGAAAATAAATAAAATGGACTATGTTGTTTTAAAAGAAAGACTGTTAAGGCCAGGCACGGTGGCTCATGCCTGTAATCCCAGCACTTTGGGAGGCCAAGGCGGGCAGATCACAAGGTCAGAAGATCAAAACCATCCTGGCTAACACGGTGAAACCTCATCTCTACTAAAAATACAAAAAATTGGCCGGACCTGGTGGCAGGTGCCTGCTACTCAGGAGGCTGAGGCAGGAGAATGTCATGAACCCAGGAGGTGGAGTTTGCAGTGAGCCAAGATTGCACCACTGCACTCCAGCCTGGGCGACAGAGTGAGACTCCATCTCAAAAAAAATAAAAATAAAAATAAAAATAAAAAAATAAAATAAAGACTGTTATTCCCTCCTCTCAGATGTAAATAAAATTATATTTCTTAAGTTACTGAAACTTAGAAGCATTTCCAGCAACTGTGGTAATAAGCTGGACAATAGCTTGCATGGGAATCATAAAATTCCTTATTTATAATATCTTGATTCTTAGTTGAATAAAGATACTTCCTCTAAGGGGTACACTACCAAATGTAACATTGTCAATATAATATTTTTACTATTATCTGGTTCAAGCCAGATCCCTTCTTGTTTGTTTTTAGTAAAGGCTAAAACCACTAATCTGATTATACAACACTGACAACTACAGATAGTATAGTACTATGTAGCCCTACTCTGAAAACAAAAGTTCATTACTTTTGTTCTTCTTTGAATCTTGGAAAAATTCCCTAAAAACTTTCTGGGCTAGAAGAAACCTTCACAAATAGGACATTTTCCCATTTACTTCATATGTCAGGTTTTGGCCAGGGCAACAAGGGCACCATATTGCTATACTTTAGAGTCCTTTAACCTCTGGGTCAGGATGATGGTGATGTTTGCTAGTAGTATATTCTTTAAGTCACAAATGAGAATGGATCCCTGCTGAACCCCCCGCACCCCTCCCAATCGTATAGAGGGCAAAAGGGAGAGAAGGGAGTAAAGATAACTACACAAACAATTTGAGAATCTCTCAGAATATAATAAATGATAATATTACAATCCCACCCACATTCCATTAGCCAGGACTCATTCACATGGCCACAACCTAACTGCAAGGGAAGCTGTAAAGTATAGCCTTCCTCTGTGTCTAGAAAAAGAAAATTTGATAGTGAACACAGCATTGTTGCATTCATAAGAGAAACTCAACCTCAAGAATAATTAGAGAGATGAAAATTCAAACAGTAAATACAATTTAACCCATTAATTGTCAAGAATTAGATATTAAAATAATATAAAGGTGGGATGTGGAAATAGAAACAGACATAGACTAGGGGTGGGTTTCTGAATTCATTTTGGTGAGCAGCTAGTGCACTTGAATATGCACATACCCTAAGATCCAGCAATTCTGTTCCTGAGTAAATGCTCTATAGTAATTTTTTTATAGATGCCCAAGGAGATTTATATAAGAATGTTGTTTACAGAGTTATGGGTAAAAGTCAAGGCAATGAGAAGGTCTATCAATAAGAAAATACATAAGCAAAATGGATCATATATCCAATCAGTATAATAATACACAGTGATTAGAAGCAACTAATATACAAAAATATAAACATAGATTTTTATGTAAATTTTACATAAAATTTTTAAAAATATACTACTACTATATATTAGGGTACATATTTTATAAAAATAAGTGAAAGTTGGAATGCATGGACATGCACAGAATGGGTGCCTATGAGGTGGAAGGGGAATGGTATTGTCTTAGCCCATTTTCTGCTGCTATAACAGAATATCACACACTGGGTAATTTATAGACAAAAGAAGTTTATTTGGCTCAATGTTCTGGAGGCTGGGAAGTTTAAGAGCATGGCATCAGTATCTGGTTAGGGTTATCCCATGGCAGAAGGCAGAAGGCAAGAGAGCAGGTGTGAGAGGGTTTGTTTTTTCTCATGAGAACTGACCTACTCCTGTCCTAACAGCAATAATCCATTCATGAGGATGGAGCCACTAAGATCTAATCACTGCTTAAAAGCCCCACCTTTTAATGTTGTTACAATGGCAATTAAATTCCAACACGAGTTTGCAGGTATACATTCAAACCAAAACATGGATGAAGATAGAAAATAAGAAAAATTCCAAAAAGAAGTGGGCAGGCCCAGACTTATACTTATTAGTGTGTCATCAGCTAGGAAGTCTAATTAACAAATTCTGGCTATCTGAGCTTTAGCTCTATTACCTCTGTATACAAACTGTGAGAACCATGGGAGAAATTCAGATTAGGGGATTATGTTGTATGATCATTTCTTCTACTTCTGGTTTTGTTGTTGTTGTTGTTGTTGTTTGTTTTTTGTTTTTTGTTTTTTGAGACAGTCTCACTATGTCGCCTACACTGGAATGCAGTGGAGTGATCTCAACTCACTGTAACCTCCGCCTCCTGGGTTCAAGCAATTCTACTGCCTCAGCCTCCCAAGTAACTGGCTGAAACTACAGGTGTGTGCCATCATGCCTGACTTTTTTTTTTCTTTTTTTTTTTTTGTATTTTTAGTAGAGATAGAGTTTCACCAGGTTGGCCAGTCTGGTCTCGAACTCTTGACCTCAAGTGATCTGCTTGCCTTGGCCTCCCAAAGTGCTGGGATTGCAGGTGTGAGCCAATATGCTGAGCCCATTTCTTCTACTTCTAAGTGGCATTTAAATTATACATGTTTGGATTTAGTTTCCACACTTTCTTTGAATTCTATGCCACTAATAGTTTAAGAAGCAGGATTGCTGAAGGAACCAGAGAGATGATCTGGTCCAATCTTATTTCACAGATAAGGAAACTGAGACTTCAAACTGGAAATCTCCAAGGCCTCCTTTTAGTTCTTGGCTTCTTTTTATATGTGCATTTTATTTAAGTTCATTTGAGGAATCTGTTTCCTTTTCTGAACGCTATCTTTCTTCTCTGCAGGATAGCTTTCAGATTCAGGAAAAACAGGAGGCTGAAGAGGATTCAAACCAAAGCTATTTTAAGTGTAAGAATCTAGGCAGATAAATAAGAACATGTTTTTTAACTTACTTAAATTGTGCGCATCTGCATTTATTTGTTTTCAGATTTTGGAGGTTCTGTGGGTGGTAGCCCAGGATAAAACACACACAGACATTTGCTTTGGGGCTGCACAGCACAAATAGCATTACCACGGCAGAAAGGAATGTAAAAGCAAAAAGCCAACAATGGGTCAGAATACAGACTTGCAAGCAGTCTAGGCTCATGGAAGGTCCATGATTTTCCTCTATCTTTTCCTCCCCTTGGAAGTGAGTCTTCAAAAGAAGCAAACATGTTATTAGTACTTTTAAGTAACTACTGCTCTATGTCCTGGTTACAGTCATCTACTGCCAAGTTGCTATTTGGACAACAATTAATTATCAACTGTCTGGACTAGCTCACCATAAACATATTACAGTGTTTCATCACTCATGTTTTATTTAATTTCACTTGTCATCAAGGTCCTTGATTGGAACTTTGTGATTTTCTTTTTTTTTTTTTTTTGAGAGAGGTGATTTTTACTTCTGTTGGAAACTGCCTGTGATTGATCTTATATTTTTCCACAAAGGCATGGATGATCCTCTCTCACCGAACAACATGGCTAAGGCCTGGTGCTCTCTATGGAAGCTCCAAGCAGGAGCTGGGCCATTTATTCTAATCATAATGCTAAAGAAGCTAAATGAGAGACACATGAGGATGTTTGGGTGGTATAATCTGTCTTCAGTTAATAATGACATTTCCAGTGTGGAATTGCTAATAGGAAGACCTCAGGACCACTTCACAAATTTCAGATGGGAGAAATTAGTGAGCACCCATGTAGGTTTTGTGAACAAGGAAAATTTAAAAGATGAGATAGTTTTCCATGGAGATGTTTGTGTCTTGCCTAATGCTCTGGCAATGATACAAAGCACCCATACTCAACATAAAAAAAATCTTATGCAAACACTGAAATACACCAAATGATTTTCTCATTACACAGATCACATCTTCTGGTCAGCCTCATAGTGAGGCTATGTGGAATAACTTGGACGAAGCCTTGGCTCTGACACTCAGGTAAGTGGGGACAGGTGTACGAGAGAGAGATCGTCTACTGAGATATGTGTCAGTCAGCCAAACACACTCACAGCATGTCCCTAGTCCTCGTCTAACATGGACAAGGTGCATGTGAAATATGCTTCCTCCAGAGGGAAACCACGCTTTCCAATGAATTCCTTGATCATAGCCTGTGGGTTTTGTTCCCAGCCAGAAAGGGTAGATTTTGCCCACTGATTATCCAAAGGGATTGAGAAAAGAGCTTTCTATTTGAAGATGCTTCTTGACATATGAGGCTTTTCAGTCCAACTTTAGGGTTTCCTTCGTTGACGAGGGTTGGAGGAAGGTAAGAATTAAACAATGGGACAAAAGTCTAAAGTCTGTACATATACCACACACTTAAAACATGAATTTGCCCAAAGACTTTATATCTATAATTTCCCCCAATCGGGTATTATGCACCCATGGCCAGTGCTATTTGGAGCTGATTCTAACTTTCTAAGAATATTTGAAACAACCCTGTTACTTAGCTCAGGATGATCTGCTTTTGTACATACAAGAGAAAGAGAGAAGGAACTTGAGCTGCAAAAACAGTTAATAAAACTATGTCTTGTTATGAAAGAAACAGCATAATATTAATAATAACCATGTCTTTCATTAGTAAACTACTGTCTTTCATTTGTATAATTTTGTAAATAATAATCTATAAAATACATTATTATATTGATCAGCAAGAGATATCAGTCATTCTAGATGTACTCAGCAGCTGTTAGTACTAGGAAAAGGTGGGAAGGAAAAAAAAGTAAGTTAGATCTGGCTCTTTCCCTCAGGATATTCAGAGTGTACTTTAGGAGTAGATGCATACATGAAATATTGCATAGTAATAAAAGCACTATAAATACTAAAATGATCAAAGGGCTATAGAAACCAGAAAAGGTAGTATAGAGTTTCTATATGAGTATATAAATGTTCCATATATGTATATTGGAATAACTGCAAAAACAGTAAAAAGAACATCTTTTTTAAATCGAACATATTCTTTATGTCTATTAAATGGCTTTGGGCAAGTTCTTTGGATGAGCAATCAATATGAATACAGAAACCAAAGTAGATTATAAGCTTCATGAGGGCAAGAGTAATACAGGCTTATTCATTACCATGTGATATGGTTTGGCTGTGTCCCCACCCAAATCTCATCTTGAATTGTAGCTCCCATAATCCCCACATGTCATGAGAGGGACCCAGTGGGAGGTAATTAAATCATGGGGATAGGTTTTTCCCATGTTGTTCTCATGATAGTTAATAAGTCTCATGAGATCTGACAGTTTTATAAGGGGCAGTTCCTCTGCACATGCCCTCTTGCCTGCTGCCAGGTAAGACATGTCTTTGCTCCTCTTTCACCTTCCCCTATGATTGTGAGGCCTCCCCAGCCATGTGAACTGTGAATCCGTTAAACCTCTTTTTCTTTATAAATTACCCAGTCTTGGGTATATCTTTATTAGTAGTATGAGAACAGACTAATATAGTAAATTGGTAGCAGTAGAGTGGGGTGCTGCTATGAGGATACCCAAAAATGTGGAAGCAACTTTGGAACTGGGTAAAAGGCAGAGGTTGTAACAGTTTGGAAGGCTCAGAAGAAGACAGAAAGATGTGGGAAAGTTTGGAGCTTCCTAGAGACTTGCTGATTAGTTTTGACCAAAAAGTCCAGGCTTAGGTGGTCTCAGATGGAGAGGAAGAACTTAATTGGGAACTGGAGCAAAGGTGATTCTTGCTATGCTTTAGCAAAAAGAGTGGCAGCATTTTGCCCCTGCCCTAGAGAACTGTGGAACTTTGAAGTTGAGAGAGATGATTTAGGGTATCTGGAGAAAGAAATTTCTAAGCACCAAAGCATTCAAGAGGTGACTTGGGTTGTTAAAAGCATTCAGTTTTATGTATTCACAAAGATATGGTTTGGAATTGGAACTTAGGTTTAAAAAAGAAGCAGAGCCTAAAAGTTCAGAAAATTCGCATCCTGATTATGTGATAGAAAAGAAAAACTCATGTTCTGAGGAAAAATTCAAGCCAGCTGTAGACATTTGCATAAGTAACAAGGAGCCAAATGTTAATCACCAAGACAATGGGGAAAATGTCTCCAGGGCATATAAGAGGCCTTCACAGCAGCCCCTCCCATCACAAGCCAGGAAGCCTAGGAGGAAAAAATGGTTTCATGGGCCAGGCCCAGGGCCTTGCTGTTTTTGCAGTCTCAGGACTTGGCTCTTTGAGTCCCAGCCATGGCTAAAAGGGGTCAATGTACAGCTCAGCTTGTTGTTTCAGAGGGTGCAAGCCCCAAGCCTTTGCTACTTACACATGGTGTTGGGCCTGTGGGTGCACAGAAGTCAAGAATTGAGGTTTGGGAACCTCCACCTAGATTTCAGAGGATGTATGGAAAGTTCTGTATGTCCAGACAGAGGTGTGCTTCAGGGGCTGAGCCCTCAAGAAGAACCTCTGCTAGGGCAATACAAAAGGGAAATGTGGGGTCAGAGCCCCTACACAGATTCCCCACTTAGGCACTGCCTAGTGGAGCTGTGAGAAGAGGGCCACCATCCTCCAGGTGCCAGAATGTTAGATCCACCAACAGCTTGCACTGTGTGCCTGGAAAAGTCACAGATACTCAACCAGCCTGTGAAAGCAGCCAGGAGTGGGACTGTACCCTGCAAAGCCACAGGGGCAGAGCTGTCCAAGACCATGGGAACCCACGTCTTGCATCAACATGACCTGGAAAGAGATTATTTTGGAGCTTTAAGATTTGACTGCTCTCAGTGGATTTCAGACTTGCATAGGGCCTGTAGCCCCTTTTTTTTGGCCAATTCCTCCCATTTGGAATGGGAACATTTGCCCAATGCCTTTACCCCCATTGTATCCTGGAAGTAACTAATTTGCTTTTGATTTTCCAGACTCATAGGCCGAAAGGACATGACTTGTCTCAGATGAGACTTTGCACCGTCGATATTTGAGTTAATGCTGAAATGAGTTAAGACTTTAGGAGACTGTTTGGAAGGCATGATTGGTTTTGAAATGTGAAGACATGAGACATGGGAGGGACCAGGGGCAGTATGATATGGTTTGATTGTATCCCCACCCAAATCTCATCTTGAATTGTAGCTCCCATAATCCCCATGTGTCATGGGAGGTACCTGATGCCAGGTAATTGAATCATGGGGGTAGGTTTTTCCCATGCTGTTCTCATGATAGTGAATAAGGCTCATGAGATCTGATGGTTTCAGAAAGGGCAGTTCCCCTGCACATGCCCTCTTGCCTGCTGCCATGTAAGACATGACTTTGCTCCTCCTTCACCTTCTGCTATGATTGTGAGGCCTCCCCAGCCACGTGGAAATGTGAGTCCATTAAAACTTTTTCTTTATAAGTTACCCAGTCTTGGGTATGTCTTTATTAGCAGCACAAGAACAGATTAATATACCAATTTCTACCTGTCACAGCACTGAAAAAAATAATGCTAACATAAAATAATTTTAAGTGAAATCACCTAAGAAGAGGGTAAGGTATGGGGTACAGAAGAAACTGGAAAAGAGACCCCAAAAGACTATGGGGGTGGTCTTGCAGTCATAAGATGCACTGCCTTATTAGATGCACTTCCAAGGATGGGAGGGAGAGGGCTTAGGCACATGGTGAAGGCTGTGCGTGGAGGATGAATGGAGGTTGGTCCTGGGTCTAGCAGATGAAGTTGGATTCCTTTTGGCCCCTCTTCCTAGCCCAGACTTCTGGGGGCTCAAGAAGACACATTATGTTCTTAAGATGGAGGGAAATGGCATCAAGAAGGGAAGTCAGGTCCCAAATAAGGAGAAAAGGACGTTGAATGCATCCACACAAAAGCCTCCTAACAAGAAAGAACCAGAGCAAGAGCCCACTGGTGGGGCATTCCACAGGGCAGCTCTGGCTGGGGGAATTGAGGGGTCCAGCAGAAGCTGGTGAAGATGTAGCAGATGAGGGGTGGCTGTAGGGCTTTGGCTGGAGATTGTGCATCACTCAGATGCGATGCTGGAGGGAGAGAACTGGCCTGAGTGGAGGAGGACAGCTAGAAATGGAGGCTTGAGGGCAGCCAATCAATGCAGGGTTCCAGGGGTGGGAAACTGCTCTGATAATTGGCTCCTGTCAATCCCGGGTAGGAAAAGCAAGCTGCTGCCACAGTCAAGTCCCAGCTCCTAGAAGTCCAGGAAATTGAGCCTTGTCTCCCATAAAGTACTGAACTTTTCTCCAGTAAATTTCCTTGAGGAATGAGGTAGCAGAGTGGGAAAGGTGATACCCGGCCAGACTTTGAGTCTGTGTCCCTCGGTTATCATTATCCTTGATGAGACTAACTGGGCTTTAACACGAATTCTGGGAAGCCATACATTTTGGCATTAGAGAATCAAAGAACAAATCATTAGGGAAGTTTTTTGACCTGAGATTCTTAGCCCCATCTAGAAAATAAGGATGATAAAGTCTACCTCTTAGGATTCTTGTGAGAATCAAATAACATACAACATACCTGGATTTAACTCAGTGTTAAACCCACAGAGGTTCTCGCACTTTGGGTCTCAGGACACTTTTATACACCTAAGTACTTTGAAGACACCAAATATTTACAATTTCACAAATCTCTTTTATGTCTGCCTAAATAGAAGAAAGCTGGATTCTTATATTTGCCTCTGCATTCAATCTGTTGCATTATGGTTTTTTGTTGTTGAAGGAAGCAAAAAAAAATCCAAATTCACAGAGATATGTAGCTGGAAAAGGGCTGAGTATTTTTAATAGCCATTTGGATAACTGAGAATACTCTTCTTTGATACCACACCAAAATTTGATGAGGCTGTTTACTTTTCTTTTCTTTGTTTTCTTTTCTTTTTTCTTTCTTTTCTTTTCCTCTCTCTCTCTCTCTCTCTCACACTTTCTCTCCCTTTCTCACTTTCTTTTCTTTTCTTTTGAGATAGTCTTGCTCTGTCACCCAGGCTGGAGGCTGGAGTGCAGTGGTAAAATCGTGGCTCACTGCAAACTCCGCCTCCTGGGTTCAAGTGATTCTTGTTCCTTAGCCTCCTGAGTAGCTGGAATTACAGGTGTGCACCACCACACCTGGCTAATATTTATAATTTTTTTTTTTGAGATGGAGTCTCGCTCTGTTGCCAGGCTGGAGTGCAGTGGTACTATCTCGGTTCACTGCAGTCACTGCCTCCTGGTTTCATGAAATTCCCCTGCCCCAGCCTCCCAAGTAGCTAGGACTACAGGCATACACCACCATGCCCAGCTAACTTTTTGTATTTTAGTAGAGATAGGGTTTCACCATGTTGGCCAGGATGGTCTTGATCTGCTGACCTCGTGATCCACCTGCCTCGGCCTCCAAAAGTGCTGAGATTACAGTTGTGAGCCACTGCATCTGGCCAGTTTTTTGTAATTTTTAGTAGAGATGGGGTTTTGCTATGTTGGCTAGGCTGGTCTCAAACTTCTGACCTCAAATGATCCATCTGCCTTGGCCTCCCAAAGTGCTGCGATTATAGGCCTGAGACACCATGCCGGGCAGAAGGGTTTCCTAAATGATGGTTACACTGTGAAATCGAAAATCATATTAATGAACTCAAGTCTGTTGCATCAAAATACATTGGTCTATTTGCACTTTGAACAAATATTTTTTACCCATGCCTGCTTTTATAACATCATGCATTGGTCATTAAGAAAATATTGGTTCATTAAAGTATGTGGATCTTCCAAATGTTGATACATTTCTTTACACAATATTTTTCAAAATCACATTTGCTAATATCATCACTGATTTCTTCAGAAAAGTTTTTAAGTATTAGGAGATTTCTAGATCATGATGTCAGGTATGAGTTTTCCAAAATCTTAACTTTCATTGAAAGCTAAAACTTTATCTTTAGCAGCAAATATGGTTAAGATTTCCTTCAAACAAGGCCATTTCATTTATTTTCAAGAAAATGCCTGCCAAGCACACAAGTCCAAATAACCATATTTTTCTGTCACTCAGTATTTCAAGTAAAAAAAAAATAGTGTCCCAGAAAAAAGGTTGTGAGTTCAGCTTACAACTCAATCACCAAGTGCTTCTCCTCAAGGCAACCATCATACTTGAAGATACAGCAGAAATACCTTATGTGTATACTTCTTATCACACAGAATATTAAAATGATGTATGATCAACGGATGAGATTTAGTAAATTAACACACTAATTTCTTCACAAGAACATTCTTAGGTAAAGCTAGAATTTTGTCTTATTATGACGGTGTGGTGGTGGAGAATACAGTGATTAAGCATGAATTTTGCCCTCAGCTATTCCTACAAATCACTACAGCCCAACATGAAAAGCCTGTGCTCCAGAAAGTGACATGAACAGACTATTGGGGTGATGGATGTGTTCATTATCTTGATTGTAGGGATGGTTTTATGGATATATATGTATATCAAAACTTATTGAATTGTGCACTATAAATCCATTTAGCTTATTGTGTGCCAATTTTACCTCAATAAAGCTGTTTAAAGAATGAGTGAAGTTAATTTAGAATAGTAGTCATTTAATCTATAAGAAAAGTCATACTTCACTGAGTGGTATGTGTTGGATATAAAATGCTTTAGGAATAAATGCTCAGTGCCATGAAGTGAAACCAGCACTCAGGCAAAAGTTTAATTCTCTCAGCAAGGCAATTTACTTCTGCAGAAGGGTGCTACCTGTGTCAATCAAGATTGCAAGAGCACACCAAACAAAGAAGACCAGGGGGTTTTTATCCTTAATGCAGTCTCTACCTCTGTGCCACTCCCCCATGGGCTGGGGTCAGACTGAACAATCTGAGCTGACCCGATTGGCTACTTATACATATTTTTCTAAATATAGAAGGGGAGGGGGACGTGAAGTACACAGGTGGAGCATGTGAGATGTGCAGTTTCAGGGGAACAATGGGTACAGGTAACCAAGGGCACAGATGTGAGTTACTGATTAGTGCTGATGGAAAAGGGGTAGGCTGTTTTACAGTAACTAGGGGCAAGGAAGAACAGGAAAGTTGAGTTTGAGAACAGAAGACAAGGAAGTTACCAGGCTAAATCTTTGAAGAAAAACTCATAGAAATTCACTGTATGTTACAATTCCTCCCTTTTAAATTTTCTTATGATTCTTTCTCTTCAAACTTTTTTTTAATATGTCTTGGCTTTGCTGTTCGATTTGATCTTCTAAAAAGAAAAGCTTACTTGAATAAGTGTAGGAGAACTAAGGGAGGCTCTAGTAAGTGCTGTTTGTACAATCCTCTGTATTAGCACACAGATGCATGGTATGACACAACACCTAACAAGAATGAGTACACCTATTACGATTGCAAGAGAAATAAGAATTGAGGCTATGATTCCTTTTCATTTACCAAACCACTTTCCTAGCCATACTGGAATAGGGTCATTGACTCCAGAATTTTTAGCTAATTAATTGGATAAAGCGATAAGTCCTTGTAAAGCCTTTGTTATGCTCCCTTCGGGGGCAGTGTTGTTTGGGATGAAGGTACAACATTGGGTTTTAATCATCACACGAACTCCACCTTTTTCAGCTAATGACATGTCTAGAACTATTCTGTTTTCCCAAGCCATTTGGCTAGGAGGCCCTAATTGGTCAGCTATTACTTTGATAGCATCCCTAGCATAATTAATAAACCACTGCTGATTATAATAGATGTAATTTATCCAAGCTACATTTTTAGTAATAGTTACCCATGGAAATATGAATTCAAATCCTGCAGCTATTTGGTCACGGGCTTTGAACATGTCAGGCACTCCTTGTGAGACTCCAATGGCATCTATGTACACTTGAGAGTCAAAAGACCCATAAGGGGCTTCTCTTATTTTTCAGTGTTGTGGTTTTTCTTTTTCTGATTGATGAACTGCCAGGGTGAAAGGGATAGCCAACTGGACAAGAGCACAAGTGCCACTCCAGTTACTTGGCAGAGTGTCTAATAAGGGTCCACTGTAAACCGCCATCCATCCGCTCGAGGATGACTAAAGGCAGACTGATGGGTAAGCTCTTGGAAGGGCTTAAGCTCACTGCATCCCGTTAAGCTTCCAAGGAACACCAAATTCTCCCCCTGTCGTGAGAGACATAAGGTGAAATTGACATTGGGAGATGGAAGCTGAATGGTGCTCGGAGGCTGACCCGCAGGGTGTTGGACTTTGGCATACAGCAGAGAGAGAGCTCAGCATGACTTGTTGCCCCAGGCTGTGAAATCCTGGAAAAGAGCTACCATACAGCCCATGCCTGTTTATTGAAGGACCATCCTAGTGGAAAGGGGACAATCTGGGCCTCTGGTCTGCCATGTGCACAAGCATAACAATTGCTTTTGTTTAATGTGCGGACTGAATATTGAATCCTTTCCAACCGGGCATTAACATCTTGATATCCTGTTTCAATTGCTAGGGTTTGTCTTAAATCTTTTACTTCTACAATATTTACTTTGGCATTGTTGTTAGGTAGGGTAGAAGGTTCTGATGGGGAAGGAGAAGGGGGGTCAATAAAGCGTATTTTAAAGAAGACTATAGGGTCATATCCACTGGCCTTTGCTCCTGAGGCGCAAAAGCATTCTAAAGGGGGTGCAGGGTTGGTGGAGGTTAAGGGTGTTAATAGAGATAGTTACTGGGTTACAATAGTCAAGTTGACAATTAGAGGATGTGGTTCTTCTGGTGAGGCGGAGGTAAGATTTTAGGTCGGTAAGCCTTCTGGGGAGGTCCCAATGTGTTCTCTGGTAGTTAGGATGACATCTGCCCATTGAGAACATATCTCTCAACTTGGGGTGCCCTGGTACCCCCGCCATGAGCAAGGTGTGGGGTCAGCAGCTTCTCTGAAGGGGCAGAGGTATTTTTCTAAGGTAGTGACATATCTTTGCCAGTATTCGTCCTTCTCACAAGGCATAACAAGGCAAGCATCAAAGTTAATGATTTGGGGTGAGTCTAACTTAGTTACATTGATAACAAGGTCAGCAATAGAATGAGGAAAGAAGAAAGGGTAATAGAATAGATAAAAGAGGTTAGACTTTTCTTAACCTTAGTTTGAGAGGGATTTTCCTTTGGAAAATGGCCCACAACTTCGGGAATGGTGTTGCTTTCTTGACTCAGGTGTGATGGTTCCATCTTTTCTTGCTGTCCAGACTGCTGTTTCAGTGGTGGGAAGTACTAGGCCAGCTCCTCAGGCTGGTGTTGTTGTACTGGGAACTCTAGGGGCAGCGCCTGTACTGGAAAATTTTGAGTTCTGAGGGAAGAGAAAGTGGAAGATAAACCAAGTATGTAGGAATGTTGGCAGTGGATTGTTTTGAGAGGTAGTTTGGAATAGGAAGATAGAAGACATTTGATCAATGGCAACCAAGTCTCTAGACTTATTTGGCTAAGGGTATAAATTCCTATGCACGCATAAACTTTGAATGTGCTATACATGGCTTGGGGTCTTTAATGGGTCCTCTAATGTAGGTGGGATAGGACTTCCTTCATAAGAGATTTGAATAACATTTCTCTGAGTTCTCTTTAGCGCCTACAGGAGAAATGGCAGCCAGTCTGGCTTATCTGATTTGCTAGGTTATTTTCTTGATCCTTGAAAGACAGGCTTTTTGGTACCTGGAGACATGGACAATAGCTATTTTTTCTTTTCTGGTAACTGAAGGTTATTTAAGACTTAGGTGATTAACTCCTCATAAACAAGGCTTTGACTTTTACTATTAATTCAGTCTGAAATTTTCTAAATATATGAATTACCACAAAGATGTATTTAGAATTAGTATAGATGGTTCTTTCTGGGTCCTGCAGGTACTTTAAAGCTTGACTAAGTGCAGACAGCTTATAAATTTGAATAGACTAATTATTAAACACTTTGATTTTATTTCTCCAGGAACTTTTTTAAATTAATTACTGAACACTTATTGTGTTCTTTTTCCCTTAATCACTTTTGAAGGGGTTTTTTCTTAAGTTTGGCCGGATGTTTGTATGGTACTCACTTAAATCTAAACATGTGTGCTTTCTTTTTAGATTTGGATCTCTCATTAAGAAACGTGATAGGTTAAGCAAATTATCAGTAGTTAATGTTAAACCATCCTTTTTAACAGAATAGCTTCATACTTATACATTTGTAATTTTTTTCTGGTGGCACATTTTAATATAAGTGACTTTAAAGAATCAAAGTTCTTTTCTGGTGGATACTTCCACCTTTAACACTGGACTGACCACAATAAAATGCTAGTGGATATACCAGCTGAAAGATAGTTCTACTTCTTGCTCAGGAAACTTAGCTGCGGAGATGCCTAGCTGCTTGGAGCCTCGGCTGAAGCCCCGTATTACTTGGCCCTGGCAAAAGTAAGGCAGACGACCTATAATGTAATCTGCTTGGGGCACAGGCTGTGGCCCAGCCTATGTGTCCTGTAGAGCCACCGTCAATACAGTGCTGTGACCTTGGACCAGCTGGTGGGGCAGGAGCATGGACTTTGCCTGCCATGGAGGTGCACTATGGGTGGTACGACTCTGACAACATTTTGCGGCGGATCCTTGAAGACAAAAGCCACCTGGCGACTTAGGAGCTTGGAGTCCTTTTGAGGAGGGGGACTTAGGCTGGGGAAGAACAGACTTATGGAGTGATACCTGAGGGGAAGGTGGGGTGTATTAGGTGGGGGATGGTCTAGGGGATCCTGGGTGCTGTTCTTTTTGCTAGGATCCTCTAAGCCCCTTCCTTCACTGTCTTTTTCATTCAAGATGGTTCTATCCTTAATGGGGCGCATGTACAACTAATTTTCCTCCAAAGATTAGTTTTTGACTTGCTCCTTTCAATCCTTGGAGGAGGGGAAAGGACAAGGCCTTGCCACCAACATAGGGCATAATCTATTTCCTCTTGGGAGGCAGGTCTTCTACTAGCAACATTTTCTATTAGAAGTTCACCAATCGATTCCTCATTCAACCCAAATTCTGGCCAGAAAAGTAAGGGTTCAAGGATTGGTTCTTGAGTCCAAATGGAACAGCAGTATTTTATCATTTGTTGCTCTTCTTATGTTTAATATTTTAATTATCTTTCCAATGTTTTAACACGAGACCCAGGGGACTATCGGGAGGCATCTTTGTTGCTAACTTTATCTTTTTTGCTTGTAATATTTCCCATCCAGGGCCCTGGCTAGGCTCAATTCCTCGTATTAGGAATCTCTTGCCTAGTGGGAGCTTGCTGTGGCTCAACCCCTCATGTTAGGGATCTCTTGCCTATTTGGGGGGTTCCTTGTGGCTCAACCCCTCATATTAGGTGGTCTCTTGCCTATCCTTCACTGGAAGCTTTGCTAAGGCTCAATTCATCTATCCTTTAGCTCCACCTGCTGGAGGCTTCTTGCATCCTTCTTTTGGTTTGTCTGCTCTGACCGCTTCCCTCGCGGTAATATTGCAGGTCCCTCTTAGCATTGATGGCAGGTCAGAATAAACCCCTGACAGGACCCCCTGAAGGGCCACCCTAAGCCGTATGAAGTGACCACGGAACCGCAGATTACACTCACTCACTCCATACAGCAGTAGTGCTTGTTATCATTCATGCACTCAGCCTCCAGAATGCCCCAACCCCCACTCCTAACCACCAAGGAAGTGCTTTGTTGTCCCTGCGACGTTTCCTACGTTCTGTCTGAGCACAGAGTTTACCTGGTTGCTGTGGTATTGCAACCCTCTCCTCCCCGCGTCGCTGAGAGTACGGGTTCATTTGTCTCAACGGGTGGGTCTCAATCTCTTGTACCTGAGGCCACTGCAACGGGGCAGTGGGACGCATCTCCCCTGGGTAGGGTGATGGAAGACCCCTTCCAGAAAGAGAATGGGGTTCCCGGACGAGCCCCCAGAATTGTTGGATATAAAATGCTTTAGGAATAAATGTTTGGTGCCGTGAAGTGAAACCAGCACTCAGCAAGGCAAT
Source organism: Pongo pygmaeus (assembly GCF_028885625.2). Taxonomy (NCBI): domain Eukaryota; kingdom Metazoa; phylum Chordata; class Mammalia; order Primates; family Hominidae; genus Pongo; species Pongo pygmaeus. Next base: position 84,514,550 of record NC_072378.2, read on the forward strand.
TTACTTCTGCAGAAGGGTGCTACCTGCATCAATCAAGATCTCATGAGCACACCGAACAAAGAAGACCAGGGGCTTTTTATCCTTAACATAGTCCCTACCTCTGTGTCACTCCCCCATCAGCTGGGGTCGGACCACACAATCTGAGCTGACCCGATTGGCAACTTGTACATATTTTTCTAAATAAAGAAGGGGATGGGAATGTGAGGTACAAAGGTGGAGCGTGTGAGATGTGCAGTTTCAGGGGAACAATGAGTACAGGTAACCAAGGGAACAGATGTGAGTTATTGATTAGAGCTGACAGGAAAGGGGTAGGCTGTTTTACAGTAACTAGGGGCAAGGAGGAACAGGAAAGTTGAGTTTGAGAACAAAAGACAAGGAAGTTAGCAGGCTAAATCCCTGAAGAGAAACTCAGAGAAATTCATTGTGTCTTATATACGTAAACCCATCTTCAGCAGCTTCATGTGTTATGTAGTTTTTAGCAGATATGCCCTCTTAGAATAACTACTCACTTTGGAAGTAGACACTCATGCTTTCTCAGAAGATTTTGTCATCTACCTTTCATGGGGTCATGAATATTACTATGGCCCCATCACAGATGGTATATATTGGCAAAAAATATATATTTTGCAAGTTACACTCTTACCACTTTACTTTTTCAACATAAGTTCAAGTCTTACTTTTTAAGTAAACATGCACTTTCACCTTTTGAGCTCATTGCTGCTATAGGGTTTATTGTAAAATTTTAAAAGTATAACCTAACATTAGAAAAGTAAATAGCGATAGCTCCTACTGTAAAATAGTCATCCACTATAATAAGAGCCCTCTGACTATCTCTATAGGTGGGACTGCTTGGCCTCTGTTTCCTATCTCATGTTTCTTTTTGACCTTATCAGGTGGTAGCCTCAAGCCCTTGGCTATTTCACAGGACATGAACAAGTGACTGATAGGAGCAACAGCAACGAATATATCTTACTACCACTGAGGCCAGTTAGCTGGTCCTGGTCACTTGCGTCTTTACACAGTTTATTAGAAGCCCACTCCATGCTGTCTAGAAAGGGAATATTACATATATTCTAGAATCAGCTGGGAAAGGAGGATTGGGTTATCTATTACTGCTCAACTTTCAGATGTAACTACCCGTTTATGTGTGAACTTACACCTACATTTATGCACTACAGATGTCACCACAACAGAAGATAGAAGTACAAAATGGGGGGTCTTCCTATTCCTGCTCATTTTCATGCAACTATTAATGACGATAGTACATTGTTTAAAAAGTTACCAGCCTGGCACGGTGGCTCATGCCTGTAATCCCAGCACTTTGGGAGGCCCAGGTGGGTAGATCATGAGGTCAGGAGTTCAAGACCAGCTTGGCCAACATAGTGAAACCCCGTCTCTACTAAAAATACAAATAATTAGCCAGGTATTGTGGTGCATGCCTGTAATCCCAGTTACTTAGGAGGCTGAGGTGGGAGAATTGCTTGAACAAGGGAGGCAGAGGTTGCAGTGAGCCAAGATGGTGCCACTGCACTCCAGTCCAGGCAACAGTGTGAGACTCTGTCTCAAAAAAAAAAAAAAAAAAAAAAGTTCCCAACAGAGGTAATGCTAAACCAATAGATGTAACAGGAGCCGTCCTGGGCAAGCTGGGATGTATGGTTTCCATACTTACAAGTCACTTTGCCAACTCTATCCACTCTGCTTGAACTCTAAATATTGGAGTGCTCTGCTGGGTACTGGGACCCCTTGACTTCTCCCTGGTTGCTCTCACTTTGACCGATACTGAAACTCTCAAATCTGTATCTCTACTCCCTAAAAATTAAGACTTAAATACCAAACAACCTATTTATATCTCTGCTTAGATATCTAGCGAAATCATCTTACACAGCTCTATGCGTCTCTGAGTAATGAAACACTCAAAATTTAGTGGTGTAAAACCATAACGATTTCATTATGCCCAAGGATTCAGTGGGTCAGAAATTTGGACAGGTCAGAGCAAGGTTTGTTTATTTCTGTTCTGTGATGTCTGGGGCCTCGGCTGGAAAAACTCAAACAGCCAGGGTGACTTGAATGGCTGGGGACTAGACTTATCTGGAGGCTTCACTCTCATGTTTGGCGTCTGGGCTGGGATGTCTAAAAAGCTGGGCTCAGCTAAAACTGTCAACCAGAACACCTATATGGGGCCTCTTCATGTGGCTTGGGCTTCTTTTTGTGGCAACTGGGCTCTAAGAGAGGCCCAAGAGGGACCATCCTGAGAGCAAGTGTTTCTCTGCAACATCACTGCAGCATCACTGCCACAGCCTTCTACTGGATATAAGCAAGTCTCTAAGGCCAATACAGATTTACAGAAAAGGGATGAGACTGCACCTCTTGATGAGTGAACAGCAAGGTCACATTGCAGAGGAGCATTCTGGCCACTTTGGAATATACAATCTGCCATAAACCCCTAATATGGCTAAAACAGAACTCTTTATTTCTAGTTCACCCATTTCCTTGAATAAATAAAACCACATCTGCCCAATTGCTCCAAACTCCAAACCTAGGAATTATTCTTGCTTCCTCTCTTTCTTGCACGCCCCACATTTAATGCATCATCACCACGTCATCTCAACTCTACTTCCAATGCATCTCTCAAATATGTTCACTTCTCTGCATCCCTGCCACCACCACCCTGGGGCAAGCCACCACTGTTTCTCACCTAAACCACTGCAATAGCCCAGGAACTGATCTCCTTGTTTCTATTCTTGTTCCCTATAATCTATGTGCTACACAATAGAGAGATTAATACATTTAAAATGTAAATTAGATCGTATCACTCCCCTGCATAAAACCTTACTCAGAAGTTAGAATAAAACCCAGATAAATGCCTTCCCCTGGCTTTGAAAGTCTTACATGATCTGGCCTCAGGTCTTGACTCCAGCTTCATCTGGTCACCATTTGACCTATCATCTACTCAGTCTCACTCGTATTCACTTTCTTTCCATTTCTCAAATACTCTTGTGGCCTTTATCTCTGCCGTTTCATTTTCCTGGAATATTCGCTGCACTTTGCATGCTGGCCTATTGTCATTTAAGTCAGTTTAAATGTCACTTCCTTGTGGCATATCCAATCTCTTAATATAAAAGTAGCCTATCAAATCACTGCCCTATTCCCTAATTTATTTCACTAATTTAAAACACAATAAGATATAGCACTGTGACAGGTAACTTTCTGGTCCATGATAATAAATAAAAAGGCTATAGTTGTATTTTTTACTATTCACATTTTCTTAATTATAGTTCTTTCCTTATTATCAAACGCTCCTGTATTCCCCCTTAAAATGACAGCTTCCTAGGAACAGAGGCCTTCTCTGCAGACCAGTTCCTGGAAAACCTGCTAACGTATCATAGGAGTACAATATTTGCTAGATGATTTGGTGCCTGAAAGTGCTGGTTAACTTACTCATTGCACAGTAAGTGATGAATAAATGTCTTTTACAATAATAACCTTAATATTTTAGGTTCCTTAATTTGCTAATAAACGAACTGAAGCCAGAATGGTCATTTGTCCAGTGTTACAAAGATAATTGGGAACATCTTTATGACTAAATTACCTTAATTGATAAAAACAAAAGTGCTGTTTTCATACTAAGAAATGAATCTTTTGAAGTCATCTTTTGTTGAGCACCCACTTCATAAATGAGCTGAAGCTGTGGTATCTAATTGTAATACTTACTGGCAGTGTGGCTCTAATTGTAATACTTATTGGCAGTGTGGCACTGGGCAAACCATGTGGGAGTGTAAAGTCTGCAATTTCTCATTAGGAGACTTCTAAGGACCCTTCCAATAATAAGGACTCGATGACACTATATAGAGATATTCATTTCTTGGGACCTCTCTCACAGGGAAAGCTGAGCATGTTATGGGAATGAAAACATCCCTCCCTTACTTTTGTCCATCTTATTTTATCATTCCATCTCTAATTATAGAATGCCATACTTGCACTCCATGGGTGAATGTCCAAGATCAGAAACACATCCTGAAGCAGCACTTTCCTTGGAATACATGTGACTCCATGAAAAAAGGTCAAATATGGTTGGGAAATGCCAAGACCATTCACAGGCACACTAATATTAAAGGATTTGAGAAATTGCTCAGTGGTACTCCCTCGCCCACTTTTATTTTGAAACAGGTCCTCACTCTGTCCCGCAGGCTGAAGTGCAGTGGCACAATCATAGCTCACTGGAGCCTCAATCTCCTGGACTCAAGCAATTGTCCAGACTCAGCCTCCTGAGTAGTACATTGTTTAAAAAGCTGGACTACAGGTGCACACTACCATGCCCAACTGAGTTTTTAAATTTTATTTTAGAGATAGGGTCTTGCTGTGTTGCCCAGGCTGGTCTCAAATGTCTGGCTTCAAGTGATCCTCCCACCTCGGCCTCCCAAAGTGCTGGAATTACAGGTGTGAGTCACCATGCCCAGCCTGGCCCCCCTTTTTATAACACAATTTTTTCCTAATCCACAATGTTGCCTTAGAGGTTATGATGTATTGAGGAAGAACCAGGTGATTCTCAGGGAATAACTGATTCATGGGCAAGGTTTCCCAAATTCAGTAAGGTGCAAATATATGACATTTTACTTTCTAGATCACGATTTTAAAATATTTTAAATGTGATTGCAAAAATAGCCTCAATTCTTCACTCTGCCCTATACTTCACCTATGTTCTTAACAATGTGATTTTCCAGATCCTCCTATTAAAAGGTGGAGTCTATTTCCCTGCGTCTTTAATCTGGAATGACCTTATGACTTGCTTTGACCAATTAAACACAGCATAAGGGACCTTTTGACAGTTGTGCTTGGGCCTTAATATGTCTTCCATGCTACTTCTGGATCTCCTGGAAACCTGTTGTCACTCTCTGAATGAGCCTGGGCTAGCCCTCTGCATGATGTAAGACAATGTGGCTTGGCCATCCTCATCACTCCAACCAACAGCCAGCCAATCACTGGACATGTAAGCAACACCAACCTAGACTAAGCCAGCCCACTGAACCACCAGCTGACCACAGATGAATAAGCCCTGCCAAGATCAGCTGAGCCAGTCCAGACCAGCAGAACTATCAGCTAACCTGCATACTTGTAAGCATTAATGCATGGTAGTTGTTTTAAGTCATTATGTTTTGGAGTGGTTTGTTACTCAGGAATTCAATACTTGATGCACAAGGTGAAAATCATGTTTATTTTCTTTCTTAGTCCATTTTTGCTGCCATAATGGAATAACACAGATTGGCTAATATATAAGGAACAGAAATGTATTGGTTCACAATACATTTCTGTTCATTAGTTAATATGAATAAATTATGTGTCATAGTTATTATGAATGAATGATGTATCATAGTTTAAAAAAACATAAAAAAGCAGTCTTACTCTCTTAACAGTTTGTAAGTGAAAAGAGTTTAGAAAAAAAGAAAGGAAAAAAATTCTAGAGAACTATTAAAAATACTGGAAATGAAGCAGCAAATAGAATACAAATATGTTTAACAGCAAAACTTGCTTTTTCTTTATATGAGGAAACATAGAACAATAAATCTACTGCATGCTTATGCTCCCTGGGAAACAACAACAATAACGAAACATAGTGGCCCTAGAAACAAAGAGAAATGATACTGATGGCAGACAGTTGGAAATTGATAATTTTCCTGATCTGCACTCAGGTTTCTTATGCTCCTGGGATACGGGCGGGTGGCGCTTTCAGTGTGTGCACCCCCGGGATTAACATCTGTGTGAACATGGCAATAGAAGAAGGCAGAGTAGATGAATTCCTGAATTGTTCTCACTGACACTCACAGATATGTTTCCTTGGATGATTACAGTTCACAGGTGCAGTGGCCACACACTAATTGAAAGAATTATTTTCTTAACATTCAGTGTCATCTGCAAAGACTTTTGTGAAGAGCATAATTGTTTCAACCAGCTGCTAGGAGCTGTTTTTATTAATTTTTAAAAAAATCAAACGCCAAAGCAGGGGATATTTGTAATATTTTCCCTCTACATTCTTTTAGGGGAATAAACGAAAAACAACAGCCCACAGCTCTATGAGGCTAAGACCTTTGAAGACCAAAGATTTGGGTTCCATAAACAGTGACATCAAAAATGTGTCCTTTTCCTCTCTATTTTTATTCTCACCCCACGATAGGCTATCTTGTGTACAGCATTGCTGGGGAGACACCTGCTGGGATTAGTGAAGCCCAGAGTAGGTCCACGGAGAGTCCATGCACTCTCACTGCCGGATAAAGTTCATCCCAAATTTCCACTGCATATGCTCCTTTAAAGTAGAGAAGATGCTTCAAGTTTCATGATTTCTGTTCTTTGAGTGGCTGCCAGATCAATCTCTAAGGCACTGACCCTAATAATGAAAAAATATCCTTATGGAGTCAAATCGCTAATGTGTAAGACTTCCCAAATTTTCCCAAAGGCAACCTGTAAATCACTCTGAACCTAAATGTCACTGCAGTGTCATACTCCTTTCTTTTAATGATTTGCCTTCCCCTTTTTAAGTTTCTCAAGAGGCAAGTGTCTTGGTATGAGCTGCTATAACAAAGTACCATAGCTTATAAATAACAGAAGTTTATTTCTTGCAGTTCTGGAGGCTGGAAGTCTAATATCAGGGTGGCAGTATGGTTGGGTAACAGTGAGGGCCCTCTTCTGAGTTGCATACTGATAACTTCTTGTTGCGTCTTTACATGGTAGAAAGAAAGTAAGAAGTCTCTCTATTAGTGCCCTTTTATAAAGGCACTAGTTCTATTTCCGGAGGCCCTACCCTTGTGAAAGCCATACCTCCTAAATACACTGGGGTTAGGATTTTAACACAAGATTTTTTGGGGGACACAAACATTCAGTCCATTGTAGCAAGTTTTTTTTTTTTTTTGGAAAAAAAAAGCTCTATAAAAGTGGAAGGTGAGAGAAAAGGAAAAAGTATGCATGCTGTCATTCTTATTACAAGGTAGAAACCATGTATTTTACGCCAGTGATTTAGAAAAGAATTTGGGTGGAAAGTGATAGCCTGTACTTCTGAACAATGAAATAAGACAGAGATAAAGATAAAGTGTTATTTTATAATGCAGAATTGGGCTCTCTCAACTATTTGAAATCTTTAGAAATGCTTACTTTAAGCTCAAAATTCATGCTCTGAGCAGGCTTTTGCACATACTTCCCTGAGATTACAGCATTGTTACAACATGGAACTGAAAATCTTAGCATGGTCCTCAAAATGTAATGCATTTATTCTGAAACAGGATTTCTTTACCTACTAATTTTTTTTTCTTTGTTTCACATTAAAATCAGCGGCAAATTAAATGCAAATGTGTAGAGAAATGAAACACTTGCACTACAAATTTACACACACCAAACCAGAAAAAAAAAGAAAGTTATAGTCCTCTTGCCAATTGTAAACCCCCAGACTTCTAAATACGTACACTCAGTGTATTAAAGAGCAACTTAACCTTGCTTGGAGGACTTTGACTTTTGCAATTCTCAACATATGTTTGTTCTTCAAACTAGAAATTGCATTTCCATTGGGCTGAATATTAATATATTAGTTTCTTTTAGTGCTTAAGCTACTTGGAAATAAGTCTGTTGCTTTTAAAAATTACCAAGAGTCTTTAAGATAATTAGAGTCCCATACAGAAAAGTATGCTAAATGCTAATTAAAATACCAGGTTGTTTTTAAAGACAAAACATAAAGAAGCACTCACATATTCAAAGTCACACAAGGGCAAATTCAGCCATCAAATGCCAATGGCTTTTGCCATCACTCATGGACACCTCTCCCAGCAGGCAGTCTTTCCAGCTAGGTTATTGCAAAGTGTGCCATTTGTTTGACATTAATGCATCACCAAAAGTCACCACATCAACCGAGCCTCACATTATTCTTTCGCAAATGCTGGATGTATTAGATTAAATGGGGAAATGGTACACTTATACTTTTTAACATTTCTTTGTAATTGTTTCACCTAATGTAGCTCTCAATCACCCCCGTCCTTACTGATCTTCCCAGACCAGAAACAGATGTGCAATGTCATTGTATGCTGGCCATTTAATGATTAAAAACAAAAGAACTGAATAAGGCAGGACAGGGTTGAATGTCACCCATGCAGATATTGAATTTCCTTCTGTATTCAGAGGATCTGTGTGTAAAACCCACAGAGGGAAGGTAGAATTAGAATCAAAGCTGCCTTTTGCCTAGATTACTTATATAGCAGAATGCAAAAGATGCCCTTAGTTCTCCCAATACCTCAAGCTATGTATTGCCCACTTTAAAATTTGTTAGGAGGACTACAATCCAAGAACCAATTATTTACTTACAAGGAAATGAGCAAGATTCCATACCCCAAAGAGGACTAAGTGTAGTTTACTGAACAGCCTGAACATTACAGGGTGTCTTAATCAGTAGTTAAACTCTCATTCTAAAAGATTCAGTTACCTCAGAGAGGAGGCCACCCCCAGAAATGTCCTGTGGAAGCCAAAGCCATGGAGAAGTTGGAGCCTGATGGGTTCGTGGCAGGTGATCCAGATGTGCACATCTGCTGCAACCTACTCCCTCCCCCAGGCTATGGCTGGGCTGCAGTCTGTCACCAGGGACAGCCAGCACAATGGGGAGGCAAAAGAACAAGGTAAAATGACATTTGGAGGGTTTTCTGAATTATGAGGATATTCTTTGAAATTCCCAGGCATTGTGAAGGGTCTCTTCAAAGGGATTCTCAACTCCAGGATTTAGTGCTCTGGGCAGTCGCCCAGGTACCACAAAGTCCCTATGGGTGTGCATCTCCTTTGTTACCCGTGTGTATACTCCCTTCCTGACGTCAAAGCCATGTTTGCTCAGCTTGAAGAAAATGTGTTTCTTGAAAGCCACATTCTTTTCCTTTTCTGAGCCAGTGAGGTTTCTGCAGAGCTCATGGTACTGATGTTTCTCCCTCCATAGAAGAGATGGAAAGGACAGTTGTCTCTGTGTCGAGCATATGTTAACCAGACAGGGCTTGTTTGCCTAAGAAACCTTATGTTTATTTTTTGTTTCTGTTTGGCATCTAACCAGCATTGTAGTAAAATGTCTGTCTCTTGGCTTTGTGAATGGGAGGCTTGTGGGGTACGTGCCTGGTTTTTATGCATTGGTTCCTTGATAGAGAATTGTTCTGAGAAATGGTCCTAGTCATAGCTTAGCCTAGCATGTGGCATACCTCTCTCCACCTTGAAGAATAATAAATGTAGGGCTGGGGGATGATAGTGGCTCAATGCTATTGTGCAGGGATGGTGATCTTCATGGGTTCTCCCAAGGTCTAAACAAATCTGGACTCTTGCCAAAGTTTTTATTGAATTATAGCACAAGGAGCTGGAAACAAAGCAAAAGTCATCTTGATTGTCCAGTAGAACTTATTTTAGCTATTTGGAGACTTAGTCATTTACAGCAACATTAAGTGGGATGCCAAAAATCTTCATCATTTGTTTAGTAGGTATTAGTTTCACTGTAGAGCGTAGAGATATGTGCCTGAGGCCATCAGCCTGACCTGTTCTGTGTAACCTATAGTAAGACTGAGAAAGGACCTGATATTTATCACATGTCTGTGATGTGAGAGGCTTTCAACATTCATCATCTCACTCTAACCCTATGAGGTGGTCATTTCCATTTCATACCCAGGAAATGGAGGAAGAGAGAATTTAACTCAACCAAATTCACATAACTGACACATGGTGGAGTCAAATCTAATTCCATGCTGGAATGACTCCAAAAATAATTTCAACATCAGAATCTTGAGGAAAAAGTCTCTGACACTATGTACTTCACAGAAAGATCTCATGACTTTATAAGATCTGCTGGTGTTACTGTGGTCCCAGATGTCACTGGTGGTGTTGCCATGGTCATAGATGTCACTGGAAGCTTCTGATGATCTACTCTGTAACTGACTACTCCACCTTAGTGCCCTGACTGCTTTGTTCCCATGCCTCACCTCTCTTACTTCTCAATATTTATTTTTCCGTGACAAAAGGGCCTACCTACTCTACAACAAATGCTCTGTGAGTTCCTTGATTACAAAGGTAAATGAGATGTCTCTTCCAGAGAGGATTTTGTATTCTAGTGACATTTTCCCCTCACCTCTAAGGACTGAGGTGATTTAAAATGCATTTATTCTCAGAATTGAGAATTTAAAGAATCTCTCTGCACTCATTAACAAAGGCTCACTCCTTTCTACTGTTCTTGGCAGAGTTTTCAACCTGGAGTCTCTGAAATGATAGGGGTGTCTATGAGTTATTCAGTCATTTAACTTTGGTCACTGAGAGTTATTTAAAATATTTAATTACATTCAATGGAAATCATGCCTTTATTTGAGATATTTTACAGGCAAATTAAAACATCAATGTCCTTTGTGGATTTATTAGAACTATAGCAAAATATGCCTTTGATTCATTAAAATGGAAAAAATAATTGTTAGGTAAAAATACAGGGTGAAAAAAAAATATTTCCATAGCAGCAATGGCAATGTTGTGGGGTTGGGGAGGGGAGGTACTAATAAAATAACTCCATGGTGGCAAAAAATTGGATGCCACTGATGATGAAACATACTTAATGTTCCAACTCAGCACTTGTAGGAAGGGAGTTTAGGGATTATACACTATACTTTGGAAATAGGAAATGAAAGTGATTAACCCAAGACTGCCCCAAATAGTTGCCCGCGTAATGAATAGACTCCAGATCTTCTGATGTCAAGCCCATGATACCTCCTAGAGTACTCTAGTTCAATGAATTTGTGTGCAATGGCTATTTTCTAGAAAATGGTTCAAAGTTCAGACAATATGGTTAAATTTGAAGACTTCTACAATTAGATGAACATAATTACACTCTATTTTTTAAAAGATAAATAGTAAAATGCCAAGAGAAACAACATTCAGCCAAATCAATTGTGTATTTCAGGAAAATATTTGTGCCTAGACCACCTACACAACTGTGCAAGCCTCTACCTGGTTGGCCACAAAACATAGATACAGTAGATAGATAAGAACTCAGCCTCAAAAAGATTTCTCAATGAGTAGTTAAGAAGTAACAAGATCTGATGTTTAATGAAAATTGCAACCTACAAATAATTTATAACTGTAAACATAGTTTATTTAGTGTCTCATTTCCATTCCTGTCCATTGTTTCCCATATTGAAATGAAGGATCTTACAGGACCTCTGTTACTTAGGATTTTCACCATATTTCTTGATGAAGGAATAGTGCCAAGACACCACAAAGATAATTAGGTCCATGGGCCAAAATGGCAATTATAGCTAAATGAAACAAAAATGAAGGGTGAATATTTTATCCAGTTCAGCTGTTAAGTCTTAATGAGAAGGAAGAGCTTTCTACAAATCTGTAATGGACACCAGTTTCTAATCTCTTCCATTATTAGCTTTTGAAAGTCTTATCATGGTGTATTTTGGCAGCCAACCAAGCTTGGGATGTTCAGCTTAATAGATTTAAACTGAAATTTTAGGGTTTCCCTTCTTCTGCTATTCAAAGCATACAATTAAACCTCTTGGTGAACTGCTGATAACATTTTTCTAAGCCAAATTTGCCTTCGGATACAAAAGGAACATTCCTGGAGAATGACATAACATTGCCACTGGGCCAAAAGGAAAACATGTTGTGGAAGATTTTTTTTTAATGACAAAATATATTGTTTCAGGATTATATACAGCAATGTGCTGTATCACTAACAAAATATTAAGACTTTGGGAACTGAAATAACATCCTGCATGTCCACAGTGTATACGTAGTTAGTAGTCATGTCTCTGGGAGACCAGTTTTTTCAACATCAGCATACACAAACTTACTATCATTATAGATGGTGGAGTGGGAAATCAAACTCTAATTAAAAGATTACATGCTAATATGTGCTTATAAAATTCCTTTGTGATTACTATAGAGAAATGAAAACACTGTCCCAATAAAAATGAAACCACACAAAAAAATACATTCATTCAACAAATATTTATTGATTATCTAAGCTGCACCTGGCACAATAACTATGTAAGGAACTAGGGATATAGTAACCTTATTGAGCTTACAGTCTTCTGGGATACAAAGTTATTAATCAAAAACTCATACAAATAATGTCAAATTTCACCTGTGATAAGAGCTGTGAAGAGAATATACAACTAGTGTAGCTTAGCATGCTTTAGCTGTGTGAGGTTGGATAAGCTGCCTAGTTTTTCTGAGCTTTCTTTCTTTATTTTAAAATGTGATTAATGGTCCTGCATCAGAAGGTTGTTGTGGGCGACTGTATGAGATAATCAATGTAAGTCCCTGTCATAGAGTATATTCTCAATAAGTGTTACCTGTTATTATTGCCATTGTTATTGTTATTTTCATTATTATTAGCAAAGGAGGTCAGAAAAGCCTTCTCTGAAGAAGTGAGCATTGGGTGGGATCTAAGATAAGCTGAAATTACCATAGTGAGAAAGAAAGGGAAAATATTTCTAGATGAGGACACAGCAGGTGTGTATACCCTGTGGAGGGTAGAACCATAGCAAGGAGGATGAATCCAGAGAAGGCTGACACACGAAGGCTGAGACAATACAATGCGAGGCTGCACAGGCAGACAGCATTCGATGCCTTTGTGGGTGTAAATATTTAGCTCATCTCTATTATTTATTGTGGATGTATAAACACACACACAAAATACAATTTCCATTTATTGTAGAGAATCCTAATTTTACAATGCTATGCAAAGCAAATGTAGCACAATTCTGCTCCCGTAATTTCAGAATGGATCATTTATTCATTCATTTATTCACCATCCATTCAGTCTTCTGTGGGCTAAGCATGTGATTAGAAGCCGAAGTTACAAAGGTGAATCAAGTACCATCCCTGCCATCGTAAGGGAAAAAAATATATAGAGAGACAAATAAAATAATTCATAGAATTACTGAAAAGAGAGATAGACCAATATCTGTGAAGGACAGAGGAAATATTCATTAACTCTGTGGGGAACTGGGTAAAGCATTAAGGAAGAGACTTTTGAGACATGAGGAATGCATGGAAGGGAAAAGAAAAAAAAGGGAAGGAAGAACATGTCATAAGAGTAAAGAGCATAGAGAAGGAGGTGTGAAGTGCCCAGCAATGTGGGGTGGTCAGTCAAGGTGATCAGGGGAGGACTGGCAGGAGACAAGGTGGGAATGGCTGGAGAAATGCAGAGGATGAGGGCTTCATGGCATTTCATTTCTTGGCAATCTGGAGTCAAAAGAGCAAAGCTAGGGCTTCACCACTGGGAGCAAATTGAGACCTTTCCATTTTCTGATGGCACTGGTCATGAAGCCAAAGCAAGAAGAGAAGTTTAGAGAAAAAAGAGTGAAAAGAAATGAACAAAGCCTCCAAGAAATATGGGACTATGTGAAAAGACCAAATCTACATTTGATTGGTGTACCTGAAAGTGATGGGGAGAATGGAACCAAGTTGGAAACACTCTTTAGGATATTATCCACGAGAACTTCCCCAACCTAGCAAGGCAGGCCAAGATTCAAATTCAGGAAATACAGAGAACACTACAAAGCTACTACTCGAAAAGAGCAATGCCAAGACACATAATTGTCAGATTCACCAAAGTTGAAATGAAGGAAAAAATGTTAAAGGCAGCCAGAGAGAAAGGTCGGGTTACCCACAAAGGGAAGCCCATCAGACTAACAGCTGATCTCTGCAGAAACCCTACAAGCCAGAAGAGTGGAGGCCAATATTCGACATTCTTAAAGAAAAGAATTTTCAACCCAGAATTTCACATCCAGCCAAACTAAGCTTCATAAGTGAAGGAGAAATAAAATACTTTACAGACAAGCAAATGCTGAGAGATTTTGTCACCACCAGGCCTGCCCTAAAAGAGCTCCTGAAGGAAGCACTAAACATGAAAAGGAACAGATGGTACCAGCCACTGCAAAAACATGCCAAATTGTAAAGACCATCGATGCTATGAAGAAACTGAATCAATTAATGGGCAAAATAACCAGCTATCATCATAATGACAGGATCAAATTCACACATAACAATATTAACCTTAAATGTAAATGGGCTAAATGCCCCAATTAAAAGACACAGACTGGCAAATTGAATAAAAAGTCAAGACCCAGCAGTGTGATATATTCAGGAAACCTATCTCATGTGCAGAGACACACATAGGCACAAAATAAAGGGATGGAGGAAGATCTACCAAGCAAATGGAAAGCACAAAAAAAGGCAGGGGTTGCAATCCTAGTCTCTGATAAAACAGACTTTAAATCAACAAAGATCAAAAGAGACAAAGAAGGCCATTACATAATGGTAAAGGGATCAATTCAACAAGAAGAGCTAACTATCCTAAATACATATGCTCCCAATACAGGGGCACCCAGATTCATAAAACAAGTCCTTAGAGACCTACAAAGAGACTTAGACTCCCACACAATAATAATGGGAGACTTTAACACCCCATTGTCAATATTAGACAGATGAACAAGACAGAAGGTTAACAAGGATATCCAGGACTTAAACTCAGGTCTGCACCAAGGGGACCTAATAGACATCTATAGAACTCTCCACTCCAAACGGAGAGAATATACATCTTTCTTAGCACCACATCGCACTTATTCTAAAATTGGCCACATAATTGGAAGTAAGGCTCCCCTCAGCAAATGTAAAAGAACAGAAATCACAACCAACCATCTCTCAGACCACAGTGCAATCAAATTAGAGCTCAGGATTAAGAAACTCACTCAAAACCCCACAACTACATGGAAACTGAACAACCTGCTCCTGAATGACAACTGGGTAAATAACAAAATGAAGGCAGAAATAAAAGTGCTCTTTAAAACCAAGGAGAACAAAGATACAACGTACCAGAATCTCTGGGACACAGCTAAAGCAGTGTGTAGAGGGAAATGTATAGCACTAAATGCCCACAACAGAAAGCAGGAAAGATCTAAAAATCAACATCCTAACATCACAATTAAAAAAAAATGAGAGAAGCAAGAGCAAACAAATTTAAAAGCTAGCAGAAGTCAAGAAATAACTAAGATCAGAGCAGAAGAGAAGGAGATAAAGTCACAAAAAACCCTTAAAAAAATCAACAAACACAGGAGCTAGTTTTTTTTAAAAGACCAACAAAATTGATAGACTGTGAGCAAGATTAATAAAACAGAAAAGAGAGAAGAATCAAATAGATGCAATAAAAAGTGATAAAGGAGATATCACCTCCGATCCCACAGAAATACAAACTACCATCAGAGAATACTATAAACACCTCTATGCAAATAAACTAGAAAATCTAGAAGAAATAGATAAATTCCTGGGCACATACACCCTCCCAAGACTAAACCAGGAAGAAGTTGAATGTCTAAATAGACCAATAACAGGTTCTGAAATTGAGGCAATAATTAATAGCCTACCAACCAAAAAAAGTCCAGCACCAGAAGGATTCACAGTCAAATTCTATCAGAGGTACAAAGTGGAGCTGTACCATTCCTTCTGAAACTATTTCAATCAATAGAAAAGAAGGAATCCTCCCTAACTCATTTTATGAGGCCAGCATCATCCTGATACCAAACCCTGGCAGAGACACAACAAAAAAAAAAAAAGAGAATTTTAGACCAATATCCCTGATGAACATCCATGTGAAAGTCATTAATAAAATACTGGCAAACTGAATCCAGCAGCACATCAAAAAGCTTATCCACCATGATCAAGTTAGCTTCTTCCCTGGGGTGCAAGGCTGGTTCAACACACACAAATTGATAAACGTAATCCATCACATAAACAGAACCAACGACAAAAACCACATGATTATCTCAATAGATGCAGAAGAGGCCTCTGACAAAATTCAACAGCCCTTCATGCTAAAAACTCTCAATAAGCCAGGTATTGATGGAACATATCTCAAAATAATAAGAGCTATTTATGACAAACCCACAGCCAATATCATACTGAATGGGCAAAAACTGGAAGCATTCCCTTTGAGAACCAGCACAAAACAAGGATGCTCCCTCTCACCACTCCAATTCAACATAGTGTTGGAAGTTCTGGCCAGGGCAATCAGGCAAGAGAAAGAAATAAAGGGTATTCAATTAGGAAAAGAGGAAGTCAAATTGTCCCTCTTTGCAGATAACATGATTGTATATTTAGAAAACCCCATTGTCTCATCCCAAAATCTCCTTAAGCTGATAAGTAACTTCAGCAAAGTCTCAGGACACAAGATCGATGTGCAAAAATCACAAGCATTCCTATAAAGCAATAACAGTCAAATAGAGAGCCAAATCATGAGTGAACTCCCATTCACAATTACTACAAAGAGAATAAAATACCTACGAATGCAACTTACAAAGAATGTGAGGGACCTCTTCAAGGAGAACTACAAATTGGAAAAAACTACTTTAAAGTTCATATGGAACCAAAAAAGAGCCCACATTGCCGAGACAATCTTAAGCAAAAAGAACAAAGCTGGAGGCATCATGCTACCTGACTTCAAACTATACTACGAGGCTACAGTAACCAAATCAGCATGGTACTGGTACCAAAACAGATATATAAACCAATAGAACAGAACAGAGGCCTCAGAAATAACACCACACATCTACAACCATCTGACCTTTGACAAACCTGAAAAAAACAAGAAATGGGGAAATACTTCCCTGTTTAATGAATGGTGCTGGGAAAACTGGTTAGCCATATGTAGAAAGCTGAAACTGGATCCCTTCCTTACATTTTTATACAAAAATTAATTCAAGATGGATTAAAGACTTAAGTGTTAGACCTAAAACCATAAAAACCCTAGAAGAAAACCTAAGCAATACCATTCAGGACTTAGGCATGGGCAAGGACTTCATGACTAAAACACCAAAAGCAATGGCAACAAAAGCCAAAATAGACAAATGAGATCTAATTAAACTAAAGAGCTTCTGCATGGCAAAAGAAACTACCATCAGAATGAACAGGCAACCTACAGAATGGGAGAAATTTTTTGCAAAGGGCTAATATCCAGAATATACAAAGAATTTAAGCAAATTTACAAGAAAAAAAACAAACAACCCCATCAAAAAGTGGGCGAAGGATATGAACAGACACTTCTCAAAAGAAGACATTTATGCAGCCAACAGACGACATGAAAAAATGTTCATCATCACTGGTCATCAGAGAAATGCAAATCAAAACCACAATGAGATACCATCTCATGCCAGTTAGAATGGCGATTATTAAAAAGTCAGGAAACAAAGATGCTGGAGAGGATGTGGAGAAATAGGAACGCTTTTACACTGTTGGTGGGAGTGTAAACTAGTTCAAATGTTGTAAAAGATAGTGTGGCAATTCCTCAAGAATCTAGAACTGGAAATACCATTTGATCCAGCAATCCCATTACTGGGTATATACCCAAAAGATTATAAATCATTCTACTGTAAAGACACATGCAGATGTAAGTTTATTGTGGTACTATTCACAATAGCAAATACTTGGAACCAACCCAAATGTCCATCAATGAGAGATTGGATAAAGAAAATATGGCACATATACACCACAGAATACTATGCAGCCATAAAAAAGGATCAGTTCATGTCTTTTGCAGGGACATGGATGAAGCTGGAAACCATTATTCTCAGCAAACATCACAAGGACAGAAAACCAAACACTGCACATTCTCACTCATAGGTGGGAATTCATCAATGAGAACACTTGAACACAGGGTGGGGAACATCACACACTGGGCCGTCACTTGGTGGAGGGCTGAGGGAGGGATAGCATTAGGATAAATCCCTAATGTAAATGATGAGTTGATGGGTGCAGCAAACCAACATGTCACATGTATACCTATGTAACAAACTTGCACGTTGTACACATGTACCCTAGAACTTAAAGTATAATTTTAAAAAATGCAACCTGTAGTGTCTTGCTCCTCTGAATAGATTGTAAACCCAAATGTGCATGAATTATCATTATTATCTTTAAGAGATTAGTTGCTTTAGACACAATAAAAAGGAAGTCCATACCAAAAGAAGAAAGAGAGTAAGAGATACCGAGAGAAAGGGGGGGGAAAAAAAAGAAAAACTTGAGCACACTCAATTGTAGCCATTTCTTTAAAGCTGGGAAGATGAGTTGATTAAATTATACAAAATCTGAATGCTTGAGAATCTCCTAATTTAAGCTAAGAGCAGAAGGTTAACTCTGTTTTGAGGAATGAATGTCACTAGCTCATAAAAGTGCAGATACCAAGACATAAAAGTGGGAAGAGCATTCTTCTATTTCCTGTTAAATCTATTCTTCTGCCTCACAGCCCTTCTTGAGTATGGAGGCTTCCCTAGACCCAATAATCAAAGTGACTTTTCACCTCATTCTCTGTGTTTCTGCCTCATTCTCCTCCTACTGCATCAAAACTACATTCTCAGGAACTAAAGGATGGCTTATCCCTTTTATTTAACATTCAACAGCACTATCAGTGAAGCCCAGAAATATTTCCCAAGGGAGAAGCAGAAAACATTTGTCTTACAAGTAATGTTTTCATGGTTATAATGAAGAATCAAAATGTTTACTAAAGTGAAAGAATTAGTAGCCAAATCAGTTCAATCTTTCTTATTAGAAGAAATTAGGGTTGTAATTGGAAGTGAAATTATTCTACTGATCCCTATGTCAGTTCCAGCTTGTTGACTTTAATGAGGAAGTATAACACTTGGAAATGTGAAAACACAGTGGGTAATATTTATATGAAATCTTCAAAAACCATGGTATTTTGCTCATGTGGAATACTATGGCATTTTGCCTAGATCAGGGAACCAGCAGATTAGCACATTAACACCTTTAGGAAGCATGCATATAATTTGCTTTGAATGTGGTCTTTGACTTCTGGGAGAAATACCTAACGATTTCAAACTGACCAACTACTTTATAAAGCATTTCTTTAAAAAATGCTGGTTGCCAAGAAGCTCCTAACATCTTTATCAAAACAAGTCTAAACTCCACTTTTGAACAGAAAAAGTCCTATTTAAAACTCAAGGCAGGGGCACCCGCCATCTTGGAGGTTAGGTTGGCTTGGCAGTTCTAGTCTGCCAGGGAGTCCAGACAGTCTAGACTAGGAGGAGTTTCCCACAATGCAGCACAGCTTCTGTGCCAGACTGTGGTCAGACTGCTTCTTTGAGTGGTACCCCAATCCCCAAAGGCCAGGTCACCTAGAAAGGGAAGCCCATCAGACTAACAGTGGACCTTCATCCCTCCTCACTGGATGGGGCCTCCCTGTGGGAATTTCAGCAACTCTAGCCAGTGTTATATAGAAAGAACTCGAATATTTCCCTGGGACAAAGCCCCTGGAGGTTGGGGGTGGGGCGGCCACAGTTTCTATGGTTCAGTCAACTCAGCCATTCTAACCTGCTAGCTTGGAGAGTCCAGGCAGTCTGGATAAGGAAGTCTTTCCCTCAATGCAGCACATCTGCTCTACCAAAAAGCAACCAGACTGCTTCTTTAAGTGGGTCTTCAATCTCATCCCTCCTGACAGGGTGAGACCTCCCAAGATGATTCTCCAGACACCTCCTATAGGAGCATCCAGGCTGGCAACAGGTGAGAATCCCCCTGGGATGGAACTCCCAGAGGAAGGAGCAAACTGCCACCTTTGCTGTTTTGCAGCCTTCACTGGTGATTCCTCCAGGTAAGGGAAAAACCCGAGGCAACTAGGGTCTGGAGTGGTCCCCCAGCAAACCACTGCAGCCCTACAGAAGAGTGGGTGACTATTAAAAGAAAAAACAAACAAAGAGAAAGCAACAACAACAACATCAACAGAAAAGAGCCCACAAAAACCCCATTCAAAGGTCAGCAACCACAAAGATTGAAGTAGATAAGCCCACAAAGATTAGAAAGAATCAATGCAAAAATCCTGAAAACTCAAAAAGCTAGTGAGTACCTCTTCTTTTCCAAATGGCCACAACACTTCTCCAGCAAGGGCACAGAATTGAGCGGAGGCTGAGATGGCTGAATTGACAGAAGTAGGCTTCCAAAGGTGGGTAATAACAAACTTCACTGAGCTAAAGGAGCATGTTCTAACCAAATGCAAACAAGCTAAAAAGCATAATAAAACAATACAGGAGCTGATAACAAGAATAGCTGTTTATAGGGGAATATAACCAACCTGATGGAGTTGAAAAACACAAGAAATTCACAATACAATTACAAGTATCAATAGCAGAATAGACCAAGCAGAAGAAAATCTCAGAGCTTGAAGACTATCTTTCTGAAATAAGACATGCAGACAAGAATAGAGAAAAAAGAATGAAGAGGAACAGACAAAACCTCTGAGAAATATGGGACTGTAAAAAGACTGAACCTCCAACTGATTGTGGTACCTGAAAGAGACAAGAATGGAACCTAGTTGGAAAACATACTTCAGGATATCATCCAGGAGAACTTCCCCAACCTAGCAAGACAGGGCAACATTTACATTCAGGAGATCCAGAGAACCCCAGTAAGATACTCCATGAGAAGATCAACCCCAAGACACATAATCATTAGATTCTCCAAGGTCAAAATGAAAGAAAAGATGTTAAGAGCAGCCAGACAGAAAGGCCAGGTCATCTACAAATGGGAACACATCAGACTAACAGTGGACCTCTCAGTGGAAACCCTGTAAGCCAGAAGAGATTGGGGGCCAATATTCCAACATTTCTAAAGAAAAGAATTTCCAACAGAATTTCATATCCAGCCAAACTAAGCTTCATAAGTGAAGGAGAAATAAGATCCTTTTCAGACAAGCAAATGCTGAAGGAATGTGTCACCACCAGGCTTGCCTTGCAAGACCTCTTGAAGGAAGCACTAACTATGGAAAAACGAATTATTACCAGTCACTCCAAAACCACAATGAAGTACACAGACCAGTGATATTATGAAGCAACCACATAAACAAGTCTGCAAAATAACCAGCTAGCATTATGATGACACGATCAAATTCAAATATAACAATATTAACCTTAAATGCAAATGGGCTAGATGCCCCAATTAAAAGACAGAATGGCAAGCTGAATAGAGTCAAGAGCCATCAGTATGCTGTCTTCAAAAGTCTCATGTCATGGGCAAAGAAACACATAGGCTCAAAATAAAAGGGTAGAAGAAAATTTACCCACCAAATGGAAAACATAAAAAAGCATGGGTTGCAATCTTAGTTTCTGAAAAAATAGACTTTAAACCAACACAGATTAAAAAAAGACAAAGAACAGCGTTACATGATGGTAAAGAGTTCAACAAGAAGAGCTAACTATTCTCTCTCTCTCTCTCTCTCTATATATATATATATACACCCTATATATATATACACACACCCTATATATATATATACACCCTATATATATATATATATATACACCCTATATATATATATATACACACCCTATATATATATATATATATATATATATATATATATACACACACACATATATACACACACACACCCAATATAGGAGTACCCAGTTTCATAAAGTGAGTTCTTAGGAACCTAAAGAGAGACTTAGACTTCCACACAATAATAGTGGGAGATTATAACACCCCACTGAGAATATTAGACAGATCATCGAGACAGAAAATTAACACAGATATTCAGGGCCTAAACTCAGCTCTGGATCAAGTGGACCTGATAGATATCTACAGAACTCTATATCCCAAAACAAAAGAATATGCATTTTTTTCTCATCATTATATGACATTTACTCTAAAACTGACCACATAATTGAAAGTAAAACACTCCTCAGCAAATACAAAAGAACTGAAATTGTAACAGTCTCTCAGACTACAGCACAATCAAATTAGAACTCAAGACTGAGAAATTCATTCAAAACCACACAACTACATGGAAATTGAACAACCTGTTCCTAAATGACTCCTAGGTAAATAATGAAATTAAGGCAGAAATCAAGAAGTTCTTCTTTGACACTGATGAGAACAAAGATACAATGTACCAGAATCTCTGGGACATGGCTAAAGCAGAAATGTATAGCACTAAATGCCCACATCAAAAAGCTAGAAAGATCTCAAGTTAACAACCTAATATCACAAGTAAAGGAACTAGAGAACCAAAAGCAAATAAACCCCAAAGCCCGCAGAAGACAAGAAATAACCAAGATCAGAGAAGAATTGAAAGAGATAGAGATACAAAAAGGCTTTTAAAACATCAACAAATCCAAGTACTGTTTTTTGAAAAAAATTAATAAAATAGACCATTAGCTAGACTAATAAAGAATGAAAGAGAGGGCCAGGTGTGGTGGCTCATACCTGTAATCCCAACACTTTGGGAGGCCGAGGCAGGCAGATCACAAGGTCAGGAGTTCGAGACCAGCCTGACCAACATGGTGAAACCCCATCAGTACTAAAAATACAAAAATTAGCTGGGTGTGGTGGTGCACGCATGTAATCCCAGCTACTCAGGAAGCTGAGGCAGAATAATCACTTGAATCCAGGAGGCGGAGGTTGCAGTAAGCCAAGATGGTGCCACTTCACTTCAGCCTGGGTAACAGAGTGAGACTCCATCTAAATAAAATAAATAAATAAATAAATAATGAAAGAGAGAAGAATCAAATAGACACAATCAGAAGTGATAAGGGGGATATCACCACTGACCCCACAGAAATACAAACAACCAGGCCAAGCGTGGTAGCATTTTGGGAGGCTGAGGCGAGTGGATTGCCTGAGCTCAGGAGTTTGAGATCAGTCTGGGAAACATGGTGAAACTAAATACAAATCTACTAAAATACAAAAAATTAGCCAGGCATGGTGGCATGTGCCTATAGTCCCAGCTACTCAGGAGGCTGAGGCAGGAGAATTGCTTGAACCCAGGAGGCAAAGGTTGCAGTGAGCCGAGAGCATGCCACTGCACTCCAGCCTGGACAACAGAGTGAGACTCCGTCTCCAGAAAAACAAACAAACAAACAAACAAAATATAAACAACTATCAGAGAATATTATAAATGCCTCTATGCACAAAACTAGAAAATCTAGAAGAAATGAATAAATTCCTGGACACATACACCCTGCCAAGGCTGAACCAGGAAGAAATTGAATCCCTGAATAGACCAATAATGCGTTTTGAAATTAAAGCAGTAATAAATAGCCTACCAACCAAAAACAAAGCCCAGATGGATTTACATCTGAATTCTACCAGAGGTACAAAGAAGACCTGGTATCATCTCTACTGAAACTATTCCAAGAAATTGAAAAGGAGGGTCTTCTCCCTAACTTATTCTGAGGCCAACATCATCCTGATACCAAAACCTGGAAGAGATAAAACAAAAAAAGAAAACTTCAGGCCAATATCCCTAATGAACATCAATGCAAAGATCCTCAATAAAAATACTGGCAAACCAAATCCAGCAGCACATCAAAAAGCTTACCAACCATGACCAAGTTGGCTTCATCCCGGAATGCAAGGCTGGCTCAACATATACAAATCAATAAATGCAATTCATCACATAAACAGAACTAAAGACAAAAACCACATGATTATCTCAATAGATGTAGAAAAGGCCTTTGATAAAATTCAACATCCCTTTATGTTAAAAACTCTCAATAAACTAGGTATTGAAGGAATACACCTCAAAATAATAAGAGCCATATATAACAAACTCATAGTCAATATCATACTGAATGGGCAAAAGCTGGAAGCATTCCCCTTGAAAACTGGCACAAAACAAGGGTGCCCTCTCTCACCACTCCTATTCAACATAGTATTGGAAGTTCTGGCCAGGGCAATCAGGCAAGAGAAAGAAATAAAGGGTATTCAAATAGGGAGAGAGAAAGTCAAATTATCTTTGTTTGTAGATGACATGATTCTATATCTAGAAAACCCCATTGTCTCAGCCCCAAAGCTTCTTAAGCTGATAAGCAACTTCAGCAAAGTCTCAGGATACAAAATCAATGTGAAAAAATTGTTAGCATTCCTATACACCAACAACAGGCAAACAGGGAACCAAATCATGAATGAATTCCCATTTATAATTGCTACAAAAAGAATAAAATACCTAGGAATACAGCTAACAAGAAAAGTGAAGGACCTCTTCAAGGAGAACTACAAACCACTGCTCAAAGAAATCAGAGAGGACACAAACAAATGAAAAAACATTCTATGCTTATGGATAGGAAGAATCAATATCATGAAAATACTGCCCAAAGTAATTTATAGATTCAATGTTATTTCCTTTAAAATATCATTGACATTCTTCACAGAATTAGAAGAAACTATTTAAAAATTCAGAAGAAACCAAAAAAGAGCCCAAATAGCCAAGACAATCCTAAGCAAAAAGAACAAAGCAGGAGGCATCATGCTACCCGACTTCAAACTAGTATACTACACGGCTACAGTAACCAAAACAGCATGGTACTGGTACAAAAATGGACACACTGACCAATGCAGCAGAATAGAGAACTCAGAATAAGACTGCACATCTTCAACCATCTGATCTTCGACAACCTTAACAAAAACAAACAATGGGGAGAGGATTCCCTATTTAATTAATGGTGCTGGGAGAACTGACTAGCCATATGCAGAAAATGGAAACTGGACCCCTTCCTTACACCTTATATAAAAATTAACCTAAGATGGATTAAAGACTTAAATGTAAAACTTCAAACTATAAAAACCCTGAAAGAAAATCAAGGCAATAGCATTCAGGATACAGTCACAGGCAAAGATTTCATAATAAAAACACCAAAAGCAATTGCAATAAAAGCAAAAATTGACAAATGGGATCTAATTAAACTAAAGAGCATCTGAACAGCAAAATAAACTATTATCAGAGGTGAACAGACAACTTACAGGATTGGGGAAAATTTTGCAATCTATCCATCTGACAAAGGTCTAATATTCAGAGTCTACAGGGATCTTAAACAAATTTATGAGAAAAAAAACAAACAACCCCATTAAAAAGTGGGCAAAGTACATGAACAGACACTTCTCAAAAGAAGATATACATGCGGTAAATAAATGTATGAAAAAAAAGCCCAACATCACTGATCATTAGAAAAATCCAAGTCAAAACCACAATGAGATACCATCTCACACCAGTCAGAATGGCAATTATTAAAAAATCAAAAAATTACAGATGCTGGTGAAGTGTGGAGAAAAAGGAACACTTTTACACTGTTGGTGGGAGTGTAAATTAGTTCAATCATTGTGGAAGACAGTGTGGTGATTCTTCAAAGATCTAGAGGCAGAAATACCTCTAGATAGGATTTGACCTATTAGATAGGTAATAGGATTTGACCCAGCAATACAATCACTGGGTATATACCCAAAGAAATAGAAATCATTCTATTATAAATATATATGACACATATATTCATTGCAGCCCTATTCACAATAGCGAAGACATAGAATCAACCCAAATGCCCATTAATAATAGACTGGATAAAGAAAATGTGTCACATGTATATCATGGAATACTATATAGCCATAAAAAATAATGAGATCATGTCCTTGGCAGGAACATGTATGGAGTGGGAAGTGGTTATTCTCAGCAAACTAACACAGGAACAGAAAAACAAGCACCACATGTTCTCACTTATAAGAGGGAGCTGAATGATGAGAACACACGGACACATGGAAGGGAACAACACACAGTGAGGCCTGTTGGGGGAGTAGGGGAGGGAGAGCATCAGGAGAACAGCTAATGGATGCTGGGCTTAATACCTAGGTGATGGGTTAATTTGTGCAGCAAATCACCATGACACACATTTACCTATGTAACAAACCGGCACATCCTGCACATGTACCCTGAAATTTAAGATAAAAGTTGAAGAAAAAAAAATTTTAATTCCCTAAAACTATAAATATTAAGAAATATTTTACTTAACTATTTATATTTATGAATTACAAATACTATTTATAAATATAAAATATTTAATATCACTATTAAAAATAGCTCTTAGGCTGGTCCTTAATTATATATTTAAAAGTATATCTTATGTTTAAGTCTTATATTCCAAGAATGGTTCTAAATACTATATCCATATCACTTTACTTAATCTTCCACGAGTTAGGTACTACTATTCTCTACTACTATTCTCATTTTAGAAGGAAAACAACAGAGGCACAGAGAGGTTAAAAGAAAAAAAATAAAAGGGCAGGCGCCGTGGCTCACACCTGTAATCCCAGCACTTTGGGAGGCCGAGAAGGGTAGATCACCTGAGGTCAGGAGTTCGACACCAGCCTGGCCAACATGACGAAACCCCATCTCTCCTAAAAATACAAAAAAGTAGCCGGGCGTGGTGGTGGGTACCTGTAATCCCAGCTACTTGGGAGGCTGAGGCAGGAGAATTGCTTGAACCCAGGAGGCAGAGGTTGCAGTAAGCTGAGATCGTGCCATTGCACTCCAGCCTGGGCAATAAGAGCAAAACTCCGTCAAAAAAAGAAAAAAAAAAACTTGTCCAAAATCATACAGCTGGTAACTGGTAACGCCTAGATATGAACCTGAGTAGTCATAGTCCAAGATTATGTTTTTAACCACCATGCCGCACTAATTCCACGCATGGATAGGCTGAGTTCTAATGCTCAAGAAATACCCTGTAAACAATAAATATTATTATTATCATCAACAGCATTAACCGTCCAACTTTCCTCTTCCCATTTATTTTATAAGTAGGGTACTACTATATTTACCATTTAATTAGGCTCAAGCCAAACATGTTAATATGTTGCTATATACGAGGAGATTATAATTTTGCTTTAAAAATGCAATGCTTGCACTACTAGAGGTAAAATATTAATCAACCAATAAGAGGCTTAATATCTAAATTGGTATAACAATTCATCAGCAGCTTTGCTTAAAATGATAAAATAAAAAATTTTGTTTTGTCTTATTTTCTATTTAATCCTGCATCAGTTTCTAGTTCCATATTGCCTCAAATGCCAGTATGAAGGTGGAACGCAGAAAACCCACAACAGATAACCCACTGCATAGCAGACAAGAGGAGAGCAAGAAGAAAGAAGAAGAAAGAAGAAAAAGAGGAAAGAAGGAGAAGGAGGGGGAGGGGGAGGAAGAAAATAATTAATGGTGAGGGCAATAAGGGTGAATTTTGATGTGTTAAAAAGCTAAGGTAGAGGCAGGGGAGGGATGCAGAAAGACAGGACACAGTTGAGAAAACAGCTCCTGGTTCTGTGACCCTCAACACTGAAGAAAGTCCCCTGTCTAGTAAGCAAAGAAGAATTAACAACCACGGAGATCACTGGCCAGTTTAGGCATCCAGGTGTTACATATATATAATATATATACATTCATATATATATTCATATATATATTCACATATATATTCATATATATATTCACATATATTCACATATATATTCACATATATATTCGTATATATATTCGTATATATATTCATATATATTCATATATATATTCGTATATATTCATATATATTCGTATATATATATTCGTATATATATATTCGCGCATATATATTCGCATATATATTCGCGCATATATATTCGCATATATATTCGCGCATATATATTCGCATATATATTCGCGCATATATATTCGCATATATATTCGCGCATATATATTCGCGCATATATATTCGCGCATATATATTCGCGCATATATATTCGCGTATATATATTCGCGCATATATATTCGCGTATATATATTCGCATATATATTCGCGTATATATATTCGCGTATATATATTCGCGTATATATATTCGTATATATATTCGCGTATATATATTCGTATATATATTCGTATATATATTCGTGTATATATATTCGTGTATATATATTCGTATATATATATTCGTATATATATTCGTATGTATATATTCGTATGTATATATTCGTATGTATATATTCGTGTATATATATATTCGTATGTATATATTCGTGTATATATATATTCATATGTATATATTCGTATGTATATATTCGTGTATATATATATTCGTATGTATATATTCGTGTATATATATATTCGTATGTATATATTCGTGTATATATATATTCGTATATATATTCGTGTATATATATATTCGTATATATATATTCATATATGTATTCGTATATATATATATTCCTATATGTATTCGTGTATATATATATTCGTATATGTATTCGTGTATATATATATATATATGAACAACCCTACTTCCACAACAGAAGGTTGTCTTACCAGTATTTTTATGTGTGTGCCCTCTATATCCCTGCCCTCCAAATGACGTTTAGGCAACATTATTTGTATCTCTTCTCCTCACAGATTCAAACTGGCCCAGATGAAGGGGGCATCTAGAACATGACTATCAATAAGGGCTTTGATTCAGGTTAACCAAATACATTTTGGGGTAGCAGAAAGCAGGTAGCTATTCCTTTCCAGGGAATTTTTTTTTCAACCTTGTTTCTGTTTTATCCAACAGAGATGCATTTTCCCTTAGTTTCTTTTTTTTTTCTTTTTTGAGATGGTTGCTGTGTCACCCAGGCAGAAGTGCAGTGGTGTGATCTCAGCTGACTGCAACCTCTGCCTCCTGGGTTCAAGCAATTCTCCTGCCTCAGCCTCTGAAATAGCTGGGATTACATATGTGCGCCACCCGCCTGGCTAATTTTTGTATTTTTAGTAGAGACGGGGTTTCACCATGTTGGCCAGGGTGGTCTCGAACTCCTGACCTCAAGTGCTCTGCTTGCCTTGGCCTCCCAAAGTGCTGGGATTACAGGCATGAGCCACCATGCCTGGCCTTCTTTTCTTTATCAACGTCTTCCAATACATCATATTCTGACTGGTATCTAAAGAGACCACACATTGAGGTTGACATATGGAAAACAAGAAATAAACTAAGAATGTATGAGAAATCAATTCAAGGCTTGTGAACTTAACCATACTGTCTAATAAACTCCATAATAAAGACCAGAACATAAAAGACTGGGTTCTTCGTCATATCATTCCCCTCTGAAACCTCAACTGAAACAATGAAACACTCATTCTGGGCAATTAGAACCAGAGCATTTGGAGTGCATTTTTTTTTCTCTTCCCATTACAGTGCTCAACTTTGTTGGATCTTTTATAAATACTTGCAGCCAATCTGTCTACTTTCTTTGATAAATTATTGAGAATTATTAGATAAATTATCACTCTCTCTTTTTGTTACCTTTTAAAGAATCATTCAAGAATTCTGAGCAAAGGAGAATCATTGCAGATTTGTGTTGCAAATCAGTCCCTTTAGAGGCTATGAAGAACGAAGTCAAAGTGGGTGAGGTTGGAAGCAGAAAATCCAAATGGAAGTTGGTGGTATCCCAAGGAAAAGGGAATGAGCTACTGAGCCAGGAGAGTGTGGTAGGGGAGAAGAAGATAGCAAATAGTTTAAAAATTAGGTTTAGCAATTGATTGAATATGTGGCTAAAGGAGACAGGTTTATGGAGGAAGAGCAGGATCAGGAGCAAAAACAAATATTTCATTCTCAAATCAGTTGAGTTTGGAATCTTCAGGGATGAATCAGATAAAAAGGCCCAGCAGAGAGTTGTACTGACATGAAATTTATGGAGACATCTGAAGAAGAGTAATAGACTGAGGCATCATCAACTGCAGGTGATTGGAATTATGAGAATAGATGAGGCAACTCAAGGAGAGCTCACAGTGGGAGCACATAGTAGGTCAAGGACAGAACTCTTAGCCGCAAAGTTAAAGGGGTAAAGGAAAAAAGAAATGCCTGTGAATGATATTTTTGCCAAATACAGTATATTAATATTCAGGGCTAGTCTCACCTTTCTAAGCACTCCCTTTTACTTTGGAGACTGAAAGCCTTAGAAACTGTGTCACTCCAACTCTCTTGACAGTCATGTCTCCATTTAGATGCTATACATTTAAGAACTTACGTAAGAATAGAAGGTAGAAGAGGAGAAGATGTGGTTCTCTGAGGCTATGTGCTGGAATATCAGCAGATGGCCTTAGATGGCCTCAGAAATTTACTAGAGGCTTCTGGGTACTGTCCTGAGAATCATTCAATTCAGTGATACAGACAAGAGTGTTTATTTGCTGTTATTTTTACTGGGATTTTGTGAACCTCCAGCAACTTCCTTAAAATTTGCTCCACAATGATTATAATAGTTCTAATTGCCTATATCAAATGTCTTCCTCTTCAAAGTGCTCACAATAAGGTCTGTGTTGGTGAACAAGCCTTTACTAAGACAAAAAGTGTAGTGTCAAAGAGGTATAGAGACAAAAACCTTTTTCATCATGTTGAGAGTAAGTGACCCATGAAAAAAGTAGAGACAAGAGGCATAGACTTATTCTGGGGAGAGAACCCCTTTTAACAGGGAGAAGAGACATATTAAATGGCACCTAAAAGGGGACATGAGTCCAAATAACTTGAGTGTGAGCACGTGTGTGTGTACCTTATGATAAGATAGACCCCAGCATGTTTATAAACGAAGACAAGAGCCCATAGAAAGGGAAAGGTGAAGACATATGAAATAGTAACTCTGACTGATGAAGTAAGATCCTGGACTAGATGGAAGGAGTCAGGACCAGTGCTGGGTAGGCTGGCCATAAACAGGAAGAGGGGTATTCTATTCTTCTAAGATGATGGCAAGAAAGAGGGTATGAATTGGGAAGTTGGAAGAGGATCCACTTGCCTTGACAGAATAGATTCCCAGTTCAAAGGACAACTGGGTTTGGCCCCAGAGCCATTCATACCACCTTCTTTTGGCAATCAACCCCTTATTCCTCTTGGGAAACCACCCCATTCCATTTTCAACCCTGTGACTCTGGAGTGGCACACACAACCCAGTCCTAACCCACTCAGAACATCACATTCCACTGTCCATAGTGATTGGTCCAGTCATGTGTCACAACTGAGCTAATAGGCTGTGATGGGATGTTTGCTCTGGCATCTAGTTAACAGGCAGGTATACTTTCCTGCAGGGCTTTGAGCAGAGAGGATATGAGTTATCTTGTTTTCATGGCAGAAAGACTTTTTCTGATAATGGAATTAAAGCAGAAAGAGAGAGAGATTGAGAAAAACCAGGTCCTGGTGACACAGATCAAGTCCCTACTCTGAGCTTCATTTGAAGCCAGACTTTCTCTGGACTTTTCAATTAGTTTAACCACTAATTTGCTGAAAATATCCTAAACCATATAGTGAGGTTGTCTGCTGAAAGTGAAGGGAGAGGGGCATAACTTTAAAAAAAAAAAAAAAAGAGAGAGAGAGAAAAGCAGACTGATAGCATAAACAGAAAAGGGAAAAATCTTAACCAATAATCACCCAGCTAGGCCATAAAACACAGTTCAGTTTGGCTGAACTCAACCATGCTAATGTCAAGCCCAAGTCAATAATTTGGTTTTTTAATGTTCTCTGTGGCAACCAAAGAAACTGATTTTTTTTATCACTTCCAATTGCCTTTGTGAAGTATGGACCGCCTTTGGCTGGCTCATATGACACCTAACATCTGGATAAAAATTGAAAACTGTGATGTCAGCCATGTGTTTTGTCAAATACAATTACAAACCCCTGGGTAGTTAGAAAATATCTAATAATTGTTTCAGATTTCATCTGAATCATGTACACACAGCATTTGTGATTCAAAACTTTCAGAGTTAAGGAACATAATCTCTGCACCCACCATTCCTGTTTTACAAGTCAGCCCCCAGCCCAAATGTGATGTCACCTTCTCCTCCAACTTAATATTTCCCCTGTGTAGTTTTTTCTCAATGCAAATGCATCAAAATTTCAGCTCCATGAGCAACTATTCATGTTGGAGTCATATATCTTATATTTCAATTTTGTTACATAAAAGGCAGAATTCACAATATTCAAGTTAGAAGATATATACAGATTTAAAAGGGTAAAGCAAAACCTTGTTGCTTTTTTTAACCAGGAATGAAGCTGATGTTCAGGAAGGTTAAGTAACTTGTGCAATATCCCATTGCTAGTTAGTGGCTAACCTGAGGCTTGAACCCATGACTTTTGGCTACTCCCACTACTATACTATGGTACTTTCACCTGTCATAACCTGCTCAGAAGTAAATTTTGGTTACATTACTATTTTGCAGTAAGGAGCACTTTGTAGCTCTGAATATATTTAGAGCTACCCAAAATACTATCGACCATTCCTAAAATGCTTCCTTTTAAACGTCCATAAAAGTTCAGGACCAGTCTCACCCTTCTAACCACTCCTTCTTACTGAAATCTGAAAATTTATCTATATCATTAAATATCTAAGCACCATAGCTATTGTATCTCTGTCTACCCACCATTCCTAGTGAGACAGCCAGGTGGGAAGGGTGCCCAGAAATAAAATAAAACTGGCCTGCGCACTGGGAGAAGTGCACATTGGGGTGGAGCCATAGAAGTTTGCACCATTTGCAGTGGGGAGGAGCCTGGCCCCTCCTCTTCCTGGGTGAAACCTGGGATTCAATCTGTGAGGCAGAAAGCCCACTGGCAGGAAGCAGTGAAATTTCAGAAGCTTCCTGTATTAGTAAAATTAGGTATAATCCTGAGTAAAAGAAAACCAAACTATTTTTAAAAACCGTATTATTAAATTTATTCATAAAGAAAGTCTGGGGTTGGGCAATCCAGGGCTAGTATAGTATCCCATGGAATCAGGGTTCCAGGCTTCTTCTACATCATTATTTTGTCATCTTCAGCTTGAGTTTTCTGCTTTAGGATTCAATATGTTTTCTAAAATTCAAACTATCACATCTGCATTCCAACCAACAGGAAGAAAAGAGTGCACCACTCCCCTCAAAGTATGAAATATGTATGAACTACATTTCCTGTGAGTTGTACACAATACTACCACTTTTGTTGGTCAGAGGCTAGTCACAGCCATATCTACTACAAGGGATATTAGGTAATCAATCCTTATTCTGGATGGTCTTGAACTTACCTAAAAATTTGGAATTTTATTGAAAGAAAAAAGGAGAGAATAGGATTTGGAGACCAATGCCAGTCTGCTACACTATCCTATCAATATCATTGAGTTGCTAAAAATGTGGATTTGAGATATTACACATAAAAGTGTATACTTTAGAATATAAAGCAGTTTTATTGTGTTACCTATTAATCTGCCTTCAAGTATAAAGAAAAAGATATTTCCTTACATAGTGCTATTCCTGAGTGTTTCATATCAAAGTACAGACGTGACCACCATGAGTATACACCTGCCAACCTCTATTACAGAGAGCCTTTCTAATTGACCATGTGCCATGGTGTTTGCATGGAGGCTATGCCTCCTACAATCTGCTCCCAGCCAATGACTGCCTGAGGCAGGTTTGCTGAGACAGTCTCATTCCTGGTAGACTAGGGACTCTTCTGACAGCCAACTTTGGCTCCAGGACTCTAGACAGTTTCACTGAAACTTCCTTAGATAACACAGCAGTCTGGGATGCTCCACCAAACCTTCTCTTCCTCTTTTCCTCACTTGAGGTCAGATTTGCATCACGGCCTGATGGCTCTCCCTGTCTTCTCCAGCCTGTCCCTGTTTTCTCCCATGCAGATACTTCCCTTAATAAAATCCTTGCATGTTTAATCCTGTCTTGACATCTGCTTCTTGTAGGACCCAAATTAACATAATATTTCATGAAAATATATGACTCATGGAATTTCTTGGTAAAAGAGACTTTTGACAGAACTAAACTATTGTTAAATAAGCACATCTTCAGGATCATGTTATATGTTCACATTCATCTCCAAAAAATTCAAATCTCATAGATTATTTTTAATTATGGCAGCAACTAAATATTTTGTAACATTATTTCTTTTTAGATACAATGGCGACATTTTACTTGGCTTATAACCATAGAGTTGGCATAAGTACCTCATAGCAATAATTTAAAAATCAAAATAATATGCATATATGTTTAAAAACTATTAGTAAGGGTCTTTAATGTTTAAAATTTTTGTTCATTCATTAATCAAATATTGTGTAACCACTGTGCGTTAGGTACAAAATTAGACTCTGGAGAAATGAATAAAATACAACTACCCTCAAGCACCTTGCCACCTGGTCATAGAAAAACATTTGTAACAGCCAACTACCAAGCCCTCTAAGCCACAACCCTTTCTTTATTAGTGGGAATTTTGACCAGGAAAGACCATGGATTCAGACCTCAAAGAGGCCTGCGTGCTAGGTCACAAAATAGAAGATGCACATTTGTACTTTTTCTTCAAACTCTTCAGAGTAACCCGTGTGGAAAGGGATCCTGAGAGCAGAGGGTCAGTGAAGAAATGAGAAGCCAGAAATAAGATAATCTAGGACAGCAGAGAGAAGAGTCTGCCTACTCAAAGTCTAACACAGAAAAAGGTTTTGGGAGTCGTTACCCATCCATAAACTCTGGAGAAGAGTACCGGAAAAAAAGAAGAACCCAGGAGGAAAACATGGAAGAAAATATTGCTTATTTGGGGTTTTTGTTGCTGTTGTTTTTACATCTCCCAAGAATCCTTCTAGTAATATTTGGACTATTGTCCTCCAGGTTTTTTGCTAGCTCATACAATGGCAAAAAGTAGAGCTGCTATATTTTTCAGAGCTCCCAGCACAAAACTTCTTTTAAAAAAAAATTAAAAACATTTAAAAGTAAATACAGTTTAGCTAATTTCAAATATTTCTCAATAAACTATTTTATATTGAATATATCAAATATGATAATTTTATGAGCAAAACAAATTGTTAAGGCATTACATATTTTAATGTTCCCAAACAACTAAAGTGACTTTTGCTCTATAAAACACTCTTAGAAAATTAAATATTGCCTAAGTTTTAAGTTTTACCAAAATGTCTCTTCTTTTTTAGCTGAATTATTTTTACAGAAATTCTATTATTTTATACAGAAGGACTTATGAAAAAGGCAAGCAGCTGTGAATGGCAGGGGTCCAAGGAATAGTTAAAACTCAATGAGATTATGCAGAGTCCTTAGAAGACCTGAAGTTCCTTGCAGACAGACCTTGTCATATACCTGTCCTGTGGCTCTCTACAACTCCTACAACAGATCTAGATGCCTAAATCCTTATGCATGGGGGATGGACAGTTGAACAGATGGGAAATAGGAAAGGAGGGAAGAGAGCAGGGATGAGGGATGAGGCCACCTCAGAGCACTCAGCATTGGAAAGAAACTGGGAGGAAGCACGCCAGACTAGGAATTTAGTGACCTTAAGACAGCCAAGAAAACAAACAGCAGATTGTCTTTGTCTTCAAAAATAAACAAGTAGAAGAGGAAGCCACCTGAACTAATGAAAATTGGTTTCCTATGGCTTTTCCTAGGAAATAAAAACAGCTCACATAGCATTCTTGGTAGACACAGGTGTCTAGGAAATTAATTGCAAGTTAGCCGTGAGGGTGACCAAAAACTTGATCTGCTATGACATTGAGGGTAGGGTATGAGGCCCATGGGCACCAGTACATTAGGACACTCTACTTCGAATAGTCCTTTCTTCTCTTTGAAGAGCACAAAGGCTTGGGTTCATGTGGTCCTGGTGCTGAGCTTCAGTTTGGCTTTAACATCTGCCTTGGGATTGGAAGAGAAACTATTTGAATTTGGTGGCAAATAAAATTCTGGCAACTGCTGCCCAGGCTTGGAAGCTGAGGCATGTTGAAGGCCAGCAGGCTGCAAACCCTTGTGGGTTGTGCTACAAGACAGGGCACTGAATGCTGCTCAGAGGTCACCTTCCTCACCAGGCTAGTCAGAAGGAACCTCCTCCTTTCTCAAACTTCAGCAGTTTGTGCGTCCCTTATATACTTTATCTTAATCAGCTTTCTGTTCATTATTTTTCAGCTTGTTCTTTCTCTTTTAGAAGATCACAGGTTTCCTGAAAGTAGCATCTCTTTGCTTCCCTGTTTTTGGCTCATAGAGGATGCTCAAAGAATATTTGCTGAATGAATTGATCGAAGGACAGACCAATGGAACAGGTCGTAGCAATATCCACTGTCTCTACTTCCCTACAATAAACTCTCTCCTCCTGGGCTTTTGTTTTGCTTTCTCCTTCTCTCTCCTGAAATCTCCCTTAGAAAGATTATCAAACACTTCCCAGCAGGTAAATTGAATAGTTTCTCGGATGCTACATTCTTCTGGGCCTCTTCAATATGCATTATGACTATCCTACATTGTTTTAGGGACATCTCACTCTTTGGGGTTCTATTGCCTTGCCTTCTCTTGGATAATTTATTCTGAGTCTTCTCACCTTTTCTTCTATTAGCTAACAGCCATCCACAAAACATCAACTTCAAGTCATTTGACAAAATTTTATTGAGTGCCTACTACAGGACCAGATACTGTGTTCATATCTCTAGGAGAAAATCACCTCATCTGACTTCAGTTACCACCTCCATGAGTGTATGCAGAATCTGCATGCAGAATGCCAAGAGGCAGGTCAGCTCTCTTTGCACAGTAAATGTGATGCTGTCAAGTAGATAGAACCGTCACTGTGGTTAAAGGAACTGCAGGGTGGCTTGGGGTTGTCTAACCTTTCTAAATCATAAACTTCCAGGTTCTGTTTTTATTGTCCTCCCCTTACCTGCTCCTCTCCTGACTGATATTATAAATCACTATCCACCTACATGTCATTCCTCTTTCAAATTGCCACCCTTTACTCCCTTTTTCCACTTTCCAGGTTAAAATTGAATAAATTCCACTGCAGAGAATATCACTTTACAGAAGTAACTAATTTCCAAACCCCAAGGCATTGCTGAAATAATTCTTTCCTCTGATGACATTCCCCCTTCACCAAAAAACACTACTTGCTTTGTAATTTTACATATCATTTCCTCTGTACTTTCTTCTCAATTCAGTGTGACAGCCATTGCAGACATCTCCCATAGGAGATGTGCCGTCTGTGTGCAGTAAACAAATAACACTATGAGGTCTCTGCCCTATAGAGGCTCCCTCCCTTTTTGATGGGGGAGTAAGACAAAGCCTCAAGAAAGAAGTCAGTTCTGTCCCATATTTTTATCTGCCTCCGGTGTGGGTGCTCTCCACTGAGTTGCCAAATTTTTCCTAAAAGTTTGAAAAATCTCTCTCCCCTATGGCAAGTTTCCCGAAGCAGTTATGACCACATCTGCCTCTACAAGGGAACCCCCCTTATGGAAAGAATCCAAACACATGAGCCTTCTTTCTCCAGGATCAAGTTCAGGCCTCCACTTTTGGCTCCAAAGCATGGTCCTGGTCTTCCCCAGCAGCCCAGGAAAGTCCTAGAGGACCTTCTGCGCACTTGACTTTTGGCCAACCTGAAGCTTTGCTGGTTGCACAGTACCTTTCAAATGCGTGGGGAAGAGAAAGGAACAAACATGTAGCCCAGCTGTACTCTAGGGTCTTTAACTCATTCTCAAGCGGCTTGAATTTGGCAAACCCAAAATACTCTTTGCCAAGAACTTTTTTGCCTTAATTTTTTAAACCCATGTGAATTTCCAAGAAAACTTGGTCCGTATGTTTCTGATTCATTTACACTTAACTCATCACAAAGTTGTTGTGAAATAGCCATTTGATGTCCAGGAAGCCTTTAGAAGTCCTTTCCTATGGTTTTTCTCCCTTGCCAATGCTAAATACAATTTCAGTCCAGAATCTCCAACTTAAATTTGGGTCTAAACTCAAAACTCAGTTTTCAGAAAGAAAACTCTTGTCTTGATAAAACATTTCTTGTCAGCAAGTAGCCGATTTAAACTCATGGGAAGCAGAATTCCCTGAAGCTCCTGAAACTTCCTCCAATTCAAGATTTCCTCCCCCTTTCCAAACTCATGTTAGATCAAAGGCAGAATGTTGATATATAAATGGACATTGCACCAGGTCCTGCCTCCATTGCAGCAGAAACCCCAGAGAGAACAGTTGCCCTAACATTTGCTATCAGATATTTCAGCTTGAAGTTTTGAGAATTACAGTCACTTCCTCTCAGTATTGAACTTTATAAGCTGCAAGAGGCTTTGATCTCTACAAATTCATCCACCAGTTTCTAACATGCAAAGTAGCCTGACCATCAGCTATAGAAGGCCGGAACTAAAATAAGTATCCATTTACCTCATACACAATACAATCCTAATATACGCCAAAATCAAACTGATAGAGTTTAGGAGGAAAAGGATGTTTCAGGACTGTGGTTTCCAGCTGGTCTTTTGGTGTGGGCATTGTGGTATTGGTTTTAGAATCAAAAGCTGCAAAGAGGAAGCAGGAGGATCAGGGAAGGTCTTCCATACTTGTTCAGGTGTTTGTACACGGGAGCGAATTCCAAAGCCTCAGGCACCCCGGGGAAAGTGGGCAGAGCTAGCCAGATTGGAAAGGAAAGTGATGAGGGTGCACGCTGGGTACTTCTTGGCCAGGCATTCACTCACTCAGGCCCAAGTGCCACCTCAGCACCCTCGTCTTCCTGCCAGTGCTTTTTAGCAGAACAAAGACTCTTCAGATGAGGGGAGATCAAGACTAGGTCACAGAGAAAAAAAAAATTCACTCCCAAACAATCCCCTCCTTCACCTCTGTGCTCTCCTCCCCATCTTTTTTTATTTGCTGCTTATTCTTAAATCATTTTCTTAAGCACTTTAAAATGATATTTGCATTCAATCATCTGGAAAAATATCCTTTACAGCAGCTCCAGAACTCTTTCAAATGCCCCTCCATGAATCTAAACATAACTTGAACCATTTCAAACAACTCCCTCTTGGCTCAGTAAAGTTACCATGTTTTTCCTCCTTATTTTAAATTGTGCAAACAATTAGACATTTTGAAAACGGCATACATCAAGTAAAGCAAGTCAGGTTTTAATTACTTTAAAACCTTTATAATCCCTGCTGTCAAAATCAGCCCTCTCCCCTTGGGCATGTAACATTTAGCAATGTTGTGATATCTTTCTGGTTTGACCTAAATATCTATTTACTTAATTAAGTCAGTATAGAGGCTGATAGGTCAAAAATTAGGCATGACTAGTTAAACAGCAAATACCTGCTACAAGATTTCAGAGTTAAGAGGAATTGTAAAATTAAATGCATCTTTAGAGGTTTGTAACTAAGTTCACATTTGTATTTAAATACCAAATAATCTTCCAATTTTTATGCATAGTTTTCAGTCACTGTAACAAAAACATGATGTCCTGCTCATGCTGTGAGCACTGTACTGGGTTTCCTTGTTTACATTCACAGCTGTAAACACAGTCTAATCCAGACTTGCTTGGAAGGAAATTCCCCATTGTTGCCTGCATTCACAATGTTGAAAAAGCTAGAATTTCATGCTTTTCCTCACATTCTCATTCTTTATGCATTGGTCCTTAGGCATTTAAACTTTTCAGGGTTTGATTTCTCTTCTACCTACAAAAATCCCAACTCAGGTTTACTTTCTCTAAATGTTAACTCCTCTCAGATTTCAAAATAAGTTATAAATAGAAAACTGTGCCAGGAGAATTTATTAAAAGTAATTTATATGCAAATGTCTTTGCTTTAGCCCCACTCCTTGCCCAACATACAGCTTCCTGACCACGTACTTGAACCCCATCCATCTTTCCAGGCAGAGCTTGCCTCTCAGCTCCCGTGCCAGAGCCACTCTCGTGACTCCAGGGACAGGGATTTTTAAGTAGAATTTTTAGCTCTCTTAATTGCCCCATCCAAAAGGACCCTAAATCAGTGCAGTGGCAGTAAACAGTATTAAAACAGGCTCTATAGGATTAATCAGAGGAGGGTTGAAAGAGGGTTTTGAAGAAAGGAGGCAAAGGAATGAAATGAAGAGAGAAGTAGATGACAATGGAAAGGAATTAGAAGAAAAGGAGATTAAATATTAAAAAGCAAATACGAGCAAAAGACCACTAAATGTATTAAATGTATTTGTGCATAACATACTTTTATATTTTATTGTATTCCTTGTGATTTTTTATTAGAATAGAGAAAAACTATATCCCTGAGGTTCTGAAAATGGAACAAATATAAAAAATTCTATAGTCCCTGAACTCAAAAAGAGCATCCTATATACATGGAGTATTTTTAGGGCTAAGGAAAATGCTGCATGTAATTATTTAATTTTAAAGACAGATTCTTGCAACTGAAATGGCAAGGAACAGACAAGATAGGTCTAACTCCTTTGAGGATTTGGAGGCCCTCTGTAATTTTGCTGCAGTTTACAAATGCAAAGACCCCAAAGAAAAATCCAGAAAGCACACTGTTAATATGCAACAACAAAAGATCCTGAAATTACTTCTGAACCAGAGAATCAATAAATAATGTCCAATACACTTAAATACGTTTTAACACATTAAAAAATTAGACATTCAGTATAGCATATTAACCAGAAAATCGTAGTCCCTGACTACCCCATATAAAGGGAACGGAGTCACAGCAAGTGTGTAAATTAGCAA
Source organism: Pongo pygmaeus (assembly GCF_028885625.2). NCBI lineage: Eukaryota > Metazoa > Chordata > Mammalia > Primates > Hominidae > Pongo > Pongo pygmaeus. The sequence continues at coordinate 84,554,828 of NC_072378.2, forward strand.
AAATGAAACCCTAAGTAGAGCAGCCCGGGCCAAATCCTTGTTTATTCAGGAAAACTGAGTGAAAAATCATCGAATGGAAGCAAACTGGAGGGTAGGGAAAAGGTGAAGGGAAGCCACAATAAAAAATAAAAATGGGCAACACTGCAGGAGAGACAACTGTGAACACTTCTCATGAAAGCCATGAGGCCACTCTTGTGAAAAATGCACATGCACATAGTTTTGCAATCAATGTCAAGGAGTTCATGGACCCCCTCAGAGTCTCCTAGGGAACCCTATAGTAAATAATAACATAAACATCTTTGAAGTCTACAGTAGTGTTTAACCAAGGTATTTGCAAAAGAGGAAACTGGAGAAAAACGCAACTGTGCCATTCAGAACAAAATTACTGCCAAAGATTATTTTGCTTAAATTAAGACTGATGACTCTGCTATTAAATCAAATCTTGTGTTAAACTCAGGTATGGATAGTCCTATATCCCATTTTGTTTTCTTTAGAAATATTCTGTTGAAGATAGGGCCATTTCTGAAAGTTTTTAAATGTGAATATCATTTTTAATTTTTTTGATGCTCCTAACTCAATCATCTCATGTGGTAATAAAAATAATTTGTGCTTAAGTGCTCTCCAAGGACTCTGTGCCAAGTTCTGTAACTCCTTTCATTTGGACTACAGCCTCTGTGACATTTCCCTGCTAAGGGCCTCCCATGGGTTCCATCTGGATCATTGAAGTCTCTGGATAATTTGCATTTACTTTATGTTGAGTCAGTTCCTAATTCCAACATTGCAGTGTCAGAGATGGAATTAGATGCCAAGTTTTCTTGAGAGATTGAGACTTCAACATTTCCGAATATTGTGTCAGAGTGTACTACCTTATGAGGGAACAAATTCAAATAGGGGTAAACAAACAATACAAAAAGAAAGTTTCTGTCTTTGATATGGTTTGGCTCTGTGTCCCTACCCAAATCTCATGTTGAATTGTAATCCCCAATGTTGGAGGTGGGGCCTGGTGGGAGGTGATTGGACCATGGGGATGGTTTCTCGTGGTTTAACACCATCCCCCTTGGTGTTGTCGTGGGGAGAGTGAGTCATCGAGATATCTAGTTATTTAAAAGTGTGCAGCACCTCCCCATGCTCTCTCTTTCTCCTGTTCCAACAATGTAAGAGGAGCCGGCTTCACCTTCACCTTCGCCATGATTGAAGGTTTCCTGAGGCCTCCCCAGAAGCTGAACAGAGGCCAGTATCATGCTTCCTGTACAGCCTGCAGAACTGTGAGCCAATTAAACCTCTTTTCTTTATAAATTACCCAGACTCAGATATTTCCTTATAGCAATACAGAAACAGACTAACATAGTCTCACTCATAATTAAAGAAGTATAAGTCAAACCCATGATGTGATACTACTCTACAGCATTTTTTAAAGACAAAGCAATATTATTAATAAAGGTTAGTAATATTATAAAATGGTATACTTCTTAGCCAATTGAAGTATATTTTAGTAATACACAGAGAAAATAATGAAAATATTCAGTCCCTTTGACCCAGCAGTTCCATTTTTGGGGAATCTTAAAAGCATGAAGAAGTAGAAATTACATATACCAAGTTGTTTCCAGCAGCATCATTTATACTAGTGAAAATAAAAAACATTCTAAATATTCAACAGCAACCGATTGGTTATATAATTATGATTAGTCCATAAGGCAGTGGTTCCTAACTTTTTGGCACCAGGGACCGGTTTTGTGGAAGACAATTTTTCCATGGAAGGGGTGGGGAGTGGCAGGGTAGGGTGTGGAGATAGTTTGGGCATGAAACTGTTCTACCTCAGATCATCAGGCATTAGTTAGATTCTCATAAGGAGAGCACAACCTAGATCCCTGCATAGCAGCTCAGAATAGGGTTCCTGCTGCTGTAAGAATCTAATGCTGCTGCTGATCTGATAGGAGGCAGAGCTCAGGCAGTAATGCTCGCTAGCCCTTAGCTTACCTCCTGCCTAACAGGCCACGGACAGGTACCAGTCTGTGGCCAGGGGGTTGTGGACCCCTGCCATAGAGGACACTGTGGTCTATGTTAACTATAATAATTCTACCCACCAACTACCATCCCAGGCCAGTGATTGGACTGCAAATGGTCATGACTGAATTCTGGACATAAGAGGAAAAGTTTTCTGAGCAGTTTTGGGGAAAGTTATCTCTCCCCTAAGAAAGAGACACAAGAAGAAACCACTAATCTTCTAACTCTGAGCACTGTCCTGGATGTGGCCCCTGGAGCTGCTGCCCTCATCTTATGCCACACCTGAGAATGAAATCAACACTGAGGAGCACATTTTGAAGATATGGGAAAGACTGTGCTTGATGACAACACTGAGCTATTGAATCAGTCAACCTAGAGCCTCAGCTTCTATATAGGTGAAATATTAAACTTTCTTATGCCTTAAGCCAATTTGAGTTGAGTTTCTTTGTAATCTGCTGCCAAAAGAGAAGTTAATTTGATATTGCCTATGCATTTTAACAGTGAAGACTAATGTAAACCTGTGGCAAGGATTTGTTAAAAATCTTAAATATGAAAGTAACATCCCCAAAAGTTTATTCAATATATTATAACTAAATAAAATCATGACTATATATACATTACACATTATGAAATATTAACAAAATATATCATAGATGAAGAAATTACAAGTTATAAAATATTTTGAAGTTTTTCATTAATATTTTAAGTGTTGCCTTCTAACTTTTCTTCATATCATTTCTCAAAATGGTGAGTTCTTAAAGGTTAAAGGACACATCTTACTGATCCAGTTTCAAGTACAGTTGCTGGAATATTTTTAGTTTTTATGTCAGCATGAATTAGGTTCTGTTATAGTAATAAGAACAAAGGTTTATTTCTTGCTAGGCTACCACATCCACTGGAGTTAGATGGGGAAGCAGGTTCCTCATCAGAATTCCTCAGGAACTCAGACTGACAGAACAGCCACCATTCTGCCCATTGCCTGTCACTATGCCAGAGGTAAGAAAAAAAAAAAAAGCATCCAAACTGCATACTGGATTTTAATGCTTTCACTACGTTATTTCCACTTGCATTTCATTAGCCAAAACAGGTCACATGGCCATGCCTGAGTTCAAAGGAAGAGAGAAAGTGTAATTCTCCCATGTCCCTGGAAGCCAGAAATATCTGGCAAATAGCCCTAATGGCTATCACAGGGCTACAACAAATGTTTGTTGGATGCAAAGCACAATTATATGTGCAGAAGGTAGACTTTTTTTATATCCCAGAGAGAAGGAAGAGATGAAGCCTCTATAGAGCAAAATTAGCACAGTGAGACACAAATGGCCCCTCCCTTGCTCTGAGTACACGCTCAACTTCACACAGCAATTGATTCAGCATGTGGTTCAAGTTTCAGAATATTATAAATGTAGTGGAGACTTCTGTATCGTTCTCAAAGTGCGACTATGAAAGACCACCAGACAGAAAATAGATTAATTATTACATTAATATCTCCCTTGAAAAATCTGCCTACATTACCAAAAGCCACAAATGGTGAAGCTCCCTGATAGGACATACCTCATGCCTCAATCCCCTCCTTGCTATCTTTTTGCATGTGTTTAGGAAGTTTTTTAAATTTTAACATTCTAGTCTCAGATCAAGCATGCATTCTAGATTCTGAAATGTGGAGTCTATGTATCACAGTTCATTCCTCATCTCATTTATCTCATCTTCCCTTACATGCCTCTCTGCACAGTGGGAAAACTTTCTTTTGACCCCATTTTCTCCAAAATGGTTCCCTGCTTACCCCAGGTTAGAGCACAACTGCCCTTTTTTTTATTGCCAAGCTGTGATGTTTCCATGATTTACACCATTTAACTGTCATTCTTCCCTAACTGCTTTCTCCAACAGTCTATAAAGTCCTTTGAGAATCACAGGTTGCTAGATGTCTAAATGGTCAACCTGAACACTACATTCTCTCTTCCCAGTCACTGGAAGGACAGGTGGGGTTCCTTCTCAAGGATTTCATCTCTAAGAGCAGTCTGGGAGCATGGCCAGACCCTGGGCTAGGGAGATGGACCAGAAGCTGAGTTAGGTGGATGTATTAGTTTGTCCTCATGCTGCTATAAAGAACTGCCCAAGACTGGGTAATTTCTAAAGGAAAGAGGTTTAATTGACTCACAGTTCCACATGCTAGGGTGGCTTCAGGAACCTTAAAATCACAGTGGAAGGGGAAGCAAACACATCCTTCACATGGCGACAGGAGAGAGAAGTGCAGAGCAAAGCAGGGAAAAGCCCCTTATAAAACCATCAGATCTTGTGAAAACTTACTCGCTATCACCCAGAACAGCAGCATGGGGGAAACCGCCCCCATAATCTAATCACCTCCAATGAAGTCCCTCCCACGACATGTGAAGATTATGGGAACTGCAATTCAAGATGATATTTGGGTGGGGGCGCAGCCAAACCATACCAGTGGGAAAAGATTAGGGCCTCTTTCTCTCTCTCTTTCTCTCTCTGTCTCTCACTCTCTCTTTATATATATGTGTGTATATATACACACACATACATATATAATACATACATATATATACACATACATATATATATAAAAGGAGACATATATATATTTCATCTTACCCTTCCCAGACTGTATCAACCAAAAACCTTTAGGCTGTAAGTACTGGAAACTTTTACTTTATTTCTTTTTTAAGAATGTTTGTTCTAAGGGTAGGGTTACTTTCAGGCCAGGATTCATCCAGGGACTCAAATGATTTCATCAGGATGTGATTTCTCCTCCTCTGCTTATCTGCCCTCCTTTCTTGCTACTTGCTCAGTGTTTGGCAGATTTTCCTTCATGAGCACACGGTGGATGCCAGGAGTTCCAAGGGTCATATCCAGTTCTCAGCAGTCCCAGAAAAGCCCATTGCTTTACACACTGTCCACATCAGGTGTCACCCCAGTCAACCTGCCAATAAGTGGCCTGGAGGATTAGATATGCAGATTGGATTAGGCCTATCAGGCTTGCCCTTGGGGGTGAGGGTTGGGTTATGTCTACCCAACCCATGGTGGTGGGGGTGCAGGTGATGTTCTGCCAATGGAAATTCAGGGCACTCTGTTATGGAAAAAAGATTGAAAGGATTGCAATAATCCTAACACAGGCTCTTAGCCTGCCTTTCCTAGGTTCTGCTGCTTTTCTTTACTGCTTCAAAATTGGCCTTCTTTTCTTTATCCAGTCTATCACTGATGGACATTTGGGTTGATTCCATGTCTTTGCTATTGTGAATAGTGCTGCAGTGAACATACATGTGCATGTATGTTTATAATAGAATTATTTGTGGTACATATACACCATAGAATACTACGCAGCCACAAAAAGGAATGAGATTATGTCCTTGGCAGAGACATGGATGGAGCTGTGGGGCATTATCCTCAGCAAAGTAACACAGGAACAGAAAACCAAACACTGTATGTTCTCACTTATAAGTGGGAGCTGAACAATGAGAATACATGCGCACACAGAGAGGGGAACAACACACACCGGGGCCTGTTGTGGGTGGAAGATAAGGGAGGGAGGGAATCAGAAGAATAGCTAACGGATGCTGGGCTTAATGCTTAGGTGATGGGATGATCTGTGCAGCAAACCATCATGGCACACGTTTACCTATGTAACAAACCTGCACATCCTGCACATGTACCCCAGAACTTAAAATGAGTTGAGAAAAATTAAAAAAAGCCTTTCTTTTGTTTCATTCTGTGGGGAAGGGGAAGGGGTGAAGGTAGAAGAAACCTGGTCTCAGTATTCAGTAACAGTGATTACTTCCTGTGTTGGTCCTTCTTAAGCCACATTTCTATTTTAATGGGGACTTCCTAAAGATCCATTGGATCAGAAGAAAGATCACTGGCTGGTAGTTTAACATCTAGTGTTGAGTCTCTGCTCAGAGACTTCAGATAACTTACTTTGTGGGCTTGTTCTTTTTATTCATGAATGAAGAAAGATGAACATATCTTCAAGGCATCTCTGGAAGCTATGATTTTATTCTTCTATGAAACTGGGACAGAATTGCAAAAGTTACTTGCTCCATTTCTCATAACTGGCAAGACATCCCAACTTCATCCTCTCAATTTCAAGGGAGAGGCTCTTTTGAGTACACCACAGCTGATATATTCCAAGACAGATTAGGAAGGTGATGTTGATGGTATTGTTAATCCATTGTATTTGTGGGTAGGGGGGTGTGGTTAAGAAGGCATAGACACTACTTGGTTTTCAAATTGATGAAAGAAATTATATTAAAATTGGTACAAGCACACACCGGGGACTGTTGTGGGGTGGGGGGTGGGGGGAGGGATAGCATTAGGAGATATACTTAATGCTAAATGACGAGTTAATGGGTGCAGTGCACCAACATGGCACATGTATACATATGTAACAAACCTGCACATTGTGCACATGTACCCTAAAACTTAAAGTATAATAACAATAAAATTTAAAAAAAATAAATATAAATAAAATAAAATGGGTACAAGCAAGGAAATTTTGACTATTTCTGACCCATGGAGGAAACAAGTTTGGTGTTAGATATACCCGTATCTGGTTTACAGTGAATGTGGGACAGTGATGTGGAAATGCCCAGAAGACATTTAAAATGGAAATGCATCTCGACAGCTAGGATGGGGCTGAAAAGGTGGAGGCTGAAATGGACTGAATGAAAGGTATCATAGCAGGTGGGTCAGAGTCCCAAGGGAGATGGCACAGGGGGAGATTCTAAGACTGGAAAGAGTCTACCTTTCAGCGTAGAGGGGCACCATAAAGCGACCTAGAAGAGAAGAATCGGGAAAATTCATGGAAGATTTGCTGAAACCAGATGGGAAGAGACAATTTCTGGATGGCTGGATGAGGGCAAGGGGTAGAGTGAGAACTGAGAACGCCAAGTGCCTTTGCTCAGGATGGACTTCCACATCTTCCCTGTGAGGGCAGTTTCAGGTCACTGGGTCACTGGGTGGGGAAGGGTTCCAGACAATGATTGTAGGAAGCTAAGGACAAAGTGAGTATTGAAAGGAAGGTGGTGAACACAGCTGAGGCCAGGCAGCCCCGACTGCCCAGCTGAACAGGAGGGCAAGGGGCTGGGAGTGTGGAAGACATTGAGAAAAGTAAAGGGACCTGAGAACCACAGCTGTGAGGAATAAATGAGGTAAACAACTACATTTGGTTTTTAGAACTTGCCCAGCAGAGCTGACTCGCTGACATTAAATTATGCGCACGGCTCCTTGGAAGCACACTGGAACTGGATGTCAAAGCAATGAGACAGAAAACTGGAACGAACGCTACACAAGATAAACGAAATGAACTTTTGTATTTATTTTGATCCCTCAATACTCCCTGTGGAGACAGTCAACCCCTCAAGGGCCAGGACCCTGTCATCCATCCTCCTTTCGTCTCCCTATTCTGCTTGGCAAAATGTTGTGGAACCCAATGGATCTGGACTTACCAAGGAAAAGGGATGAACCCTCTAAATCAAAGGGATTATTAAGGGGTGAGCAGATATTCCTCCTCAAGAGAAAAACTTGAGAAGTCTATGGACTTCTCAAGGAAAGTGACATGATTACAAATGGAATTACAAATTCCTTCATTATCCCATAATAAAACTTGAGTGGAAAATATCTTCTCACTTAAAAAAAAAAATTAGTTGGCATTCCACAGAAGATCTTACTTCTTGTGTAAAGAAGTGACCATTTGGGAGGAAGGTGGCCCACTGCTGAAACAATCTGCAAAAGCACGTCCTCTTAATCGTCTTTTGTCGAAGAAAAGGGAGAGACAAAATGGATACTTGAAGGGGTGGTGAATGACCTTCTGAAAGGCGCTGTTGTGTTTCCTCCAGGCAGCTTGCTGAAGAGCCCGGCAGCTGTGCTGTCCGTGCTTCCGCCTGGTGGACAGAGTTGGTAATTCTGACTGCATAGGGACTGTGAGGAAAGGAAAACTTCCTGCTTCCCAATTTTAAAAAAAGAAAAAGAAACAGCAAACATGAGCCAGAAAAGACTGTCGGCTGTAGAGTACCTGTAATGCAGCCGTGACCAGCTTCCTGACAGCTGCAAACACATTCCTTGTGAGGCCACTCTGTAGGCCTGTAAGGCAGAGCAACACCCCTCATGCTGAGTCGGAGAAAAGCAAGGCAGGCGACTGCAGAGGACAGCAGGTGAATCTCCGGTCTCTTGGGGACACAGCCTTTGCTGTGGTTTCAGTCCTGGCATCAGAACTCTTTTTTTTTTTTTTTTTTTTCTGGATCTGGGCTGTGCTATCCTGCTGCCGTTTTTGGTTCAGGACTCATTGATGAAACAATCAGTGACCACAGGGTAGGCAAAACACATTCTGGAGGTTCACTGCCCAGGAAGAGATGTGACAAGTTAATGAGATGCAGCCCAAGTCTCTTCTCCATTGTTTCTCCTGTTTCTTTACAGGCAGTCAAACCATGACAGGAGGTCAGCATTGGTGGAGGCATGGCTGGTGCCAGCAGACATCACCTTGGGTGGGAGACTGGGTTCTGGCTTCACGTGAAGGTGGAGTCTCTCTCCTATGCTTCACTTCTCTGGAGAAGTATCTCAAAGTCATATCGGCTCATACACTCAGTCCTTAGCTATTCGCAGCCAAATATCAGTTTAAAAGTGTCCTGTGCTCCTTGTTGCCAGGGCCATCACATTTCTATGACCCTTTTCCGTCACAGCAGAGAAAAACCAAAACAATCCTCTGCAATTGGTCATTTGGTGTTTCATGAAAAAGAATTAGCAGACAGTTAAATGGCTAAAACCAACGGCTATTAGAAATTTGGGCAGGTTCTGTAGATATGCCTTCTCTACTGAACAGAAATGTCCTATCACTTACTGAAATAATTTCATGAAGACAGGTTTGAAGCAGAAAATGAAAAAAAGTATAAATTCCACATAGTAGTGCAAACACAGAGCACTATCTATTGTTTTAAGAAATAACTGACTTTTAAAACCTTTTATAAATCAAAATCATTTTTCCCTTGAGAACAATCCAAAAAGAGTAAAGCATTCAAAGCACCAAATTTTCAAAAGACCTATTGGATTTAAAGATTCTATCCAAGGAAATAACTCACTGTATTATTTAAATGACCATGCAGCTCTTCGAGGCCCAGATGCAAGACACCATCAAAGTAAAAAGTGTTATTAGTAACCCTTGGTGGCCAGCCATCTATCTCCTTGCCCTGCTCTTCCAGGGAAGCATCTGCCTAGTTCCATTTTGTTATTTGATTTCATTATATATTTTTCAGACATCTGCTCCCAGGCTCTCTGAGACAACAGTGAATTCTGCTTAGAGATGAAATTGCACATGAAGGAGAATGTAGAGCAGAATCCCTGAAACCTGATGATCCCTTTAAAGGAGTTTGGAGAACTTCAAGCACGGCCTTTCCACTAAACACCATTCAACTGGAGGCCAAGGAGCCACATTACTGAATTACTCCTCGACAATAATACAATAGAATAAATGAACAATAGAGAAACCACTCAGCAAATAAGATTCTGTTTATTATGCTGAATTAGATACTCAGCTGTTTGGTTGTAGCAGACTCTGTCAGTGCTCTGCCTCTTGTCTCCTCAGATCCCTCTGCCGTGTGTGTGTGCATGTTGTGTGTGTGTGTTTGTTTTCTCAGCATCTTCCAATTTGTGATTACTCTCAATAGCTAACAACTGTGTCACTTGTTGAAGGGCTGCTCTCAGGCTTCCACTTGGTTGGAAAGGCAGGGAGCATGTGAATTTATGCCTCTTCCACTGCAGACAGCCTTAATCAATGACAAGCAGGTGTGAAGTATAAATACCCCAGCTCCCTTGCCCTTGATGGAAACTACTCTGAGTGGTAAACTGTGTTGTCTGTAGAGCTTCTGTGCAGGACTGAGCAAAAGTTACTGTAGTGGTTTTAAAATACGTCCACAAATTATTTGATGCTCCTCCCTTAAAAAGGTGGAAGCTAATTTTTCTTCTCCTTATATGTAGGCCAGACTTGGTGATTCACTTTTAAAGAATAGAAGATGAGGAGCAATGCTATGTGACTTTCAAGGCTAGGTCATATAAAGAATGGGTTCTGTGTGGCACTCTCTCTTGGACTACACATTCTGCAGAAAACAGCAGCCACATCATGAGGACACTCAAGCAGTCCTGGGAGAGGTTCATGTGGAGAGGAATGAGGTCTTCTGACAACAGCCAGCACTAACTCACCATCCATGTGAGTGAGTCACCTTGGAGGTGGATCCTCCTGCCCCAGAAAGCCTTCAAATGACTGCAGCCCCAGCTGACATCTCAAGTGCAACAACTTGAGAGACCTCCAGGAAGAGATACCCAGTCAAGCCACTCATGAAATATTAATCTACATACACTCAGAGGCATAATAAATATTTATTGTTGTCTTAAGCCACTATGCTTGGGCAGTTTGTTACACAGAAATATATAACTGATACAATTTCTCTCCAAGAGACTTTCCTTAATCCTGCACCTTTGTTTGCCTTCTTCCTTTCCTAATCATGCTTTCCCCTTTATTCCTCTATGGACTTTCCCTAGGAACACTTCCTAATAAATCCCTTTCACAAGAATTGTCTTGGAATCAAGTTCCTGTTTTGGTTAAACCTTCTCGTAAAATAGTCCTCATTCAGGTCCTGTTTCCTGGCTTAAGTTGGCTTCTACTTTTGAAGAATTTTCTAGATTAGTTTTACCTTTTCCCATACTAATTATCCTCAATCCTTTCCTTTACCACCTAGAGCATGGCAACACACTTTCCTCAGTTCATGAACCACAGGTGAGCATGAGGTTGATGTCATGAAAGCAAGCAAAGAGAGGGAAGACCTTTACCTACCCACCAGCTGCCAATGTGAGCATTTCAGCACCTGGCAGACAATCTCCACTCTGCCTCTGCGTTCTCAGAGTGACCCGTGGGAGATACTAGTTTGGCAGTAGGATGGAGATGCCTCTACTGCCTGGCCACAACTGCAGGTGGTGAGAGAGTCCTTGTGAGCTTGGGCTGCATTTAAGTCAGACAGCAGTCCATATTTGGGTGGAGTGCTTCTCTGGGCATTATGCGAAGGAAATTGTGAACCAATGTGAATTCCTTTTTACAAGTAAACTTCAAGGGAGAACATAGGTTCTGTAAAATCTATGCTCTGTCAATTTCTCCCAATGAAGGAAAAAACAAAAACATGAATAATCTTGGGATATTTCCAATATGAAACTCATGGCCTTGAGAAGCAATGCTACTGTAATATGGACTGTGCTGAACCATCAGAAACTGCAAGAGAATATACACAGACAGAGATGAACAAGAGGTTCTAGGACAGACTCTGTTCTTTGCCTCTTCCAGAAGCTGCTGGCATTTTTTTGCCTCCTGGCTGCATTATTCCAATCTCTGCTTCCATCATCATCCTTGTGATTACACTTAGGGCCCACCTAGATCACTTAGGGGAATCTCTCCATCTCAAAATCCTTAAATTAATCACATCTGCAAAAGTCCCCTTTACCATTTAAGGTAAATATTCACACGTTCCCAGGAATAGGAAGAGCATATCCTTGGAGGACCATTATTTAGCCTATCGCATTGCCCTTCTTTTTGAGCCAGGAAGCTCTCTTCCTGGGCATTGAGTGTTGGCCCTCCTGTTCTTTGCATTAGCAGCTCCAAATACAAAATAAAAAATAACAACCTTCTGGATAGAAGAGGGCTGAAATGATTTCTCGGTAGACTTGGACCTCCTCGATAAATGGGAAAACTGTACTTTTAACCTGGTTACCTTCAGAACCTTGCCCAGAATAAAATCACAGCTTGTTTGCCAGCTCTAAAGATTGAGTCATTTACCTGGCCCCACAATGAAAAACAATATTTCCAACCCTATTGAGAGATTCTACATCACCTCACCCACATCCCACCCTTCATCCCCCTCAGAACCAAAGGGCAAAGAAGCTAGGAACACCTAGAGTGGCAGCAGTTTCCCTTGGTGAAAACATGATGGAAATGCTGGGAGTTTTATCAGTTTTATTTATCTGAGAAATGTCCTCCGATGCATCATTATGTTCCCAGATCCACAACTGATATCCAGACCAAGGAACGTGTAAAGTCATATATATGGTGGGGGCTGAAAATATCCAGACTTGTGAAAAACACAGAGCAGGAAGCCTGAACTCCCTCTGGAGATGATGAGAGAGATAGTAAAACTTGAGTTTTCACACACACACACACACACACACATGCTCACACACACACTATTGCACAGAGATTGAGAGGGAAACCACTATTTCGACAAGAACTCCAGGACTTAAAGAGTCCCTGGTGGTACAAAGGATCCAGATATCAGCTAATGTATGCTGCCAAACAAGTGGACTGTCTAGGAGAATCTGACTTGATGAGCCAGCAAGAGGCCTGGCTGGAGAAAGTCCTTCAGGAGGTGTGGGACATGTTAGTGCTTTGGACTCAAGGGATCAGGACAATTTTTACAAGTTAAAACGAAAGGAAACACGAAAGAGGTCATATGGTAAGGTGCTAGGCTCTTATTGTTTCCGGGCTTAAGTCCTAAAAATCAGGACAAAAGGAAAGAATTAAGTGTGGTTTAACACACACACAAACACACATGCACTGATTTTTTAAACTTATTTATATAAATCGTGTCTATGGAGGATTTTCCAACCTAGGTTGCCTGTGATGAGAAAGCAGAGACTATTTAAATAAGCTTCCAGGGAAGGAATTGCAGAAGACAGTTGCTTTGTAAGCTGGAAACATAGCACATGAGACCCGTTCACCCCTTCACTCAAAGTAAAAGTCTCTCATTTGAACTTGAATCTCTAATCAACAGACTTCATGGCTGCCACTAGTCTTTCTCTGTTTCACCTTTATAATCTGTAATATGTTTTCATCTTTAAAAGGGATTTGAGGTTTAACAACTATCCGTATGTTCCTGCAATAATTGGCTGCTCAATTTCTTCACGTGAATTTGTGTTTAAAAAGAGGCGAGATTACTGTAGCCTTGTAGTATAGTATGGAACAAACCCAAATGCCCATCAATGATAGACTAAAGAAAATGTGGCACATATACACCATGGATGGAATACTATGCAGCCATAAGAAGGCATGAGATCATGTCCTTTGTAGGGACATGGATGAAGCTGGAAGCCATCCTCCTCAGCAAACTAACACAGGAATAGAAAACCAAACACCACATGTTCTCACTCATAAGTGAGAGTAAAACAATGAGAACACAGGGACACAGGGATGGCAACAATACACACTGGGGCCTGTTGGTGGGTGGGGGGCGAGGAGAGGGAACCTAGAGGATGAGTCAATAGGTGCAGCAAACCACTATGGCACACCTATACCTATGTAACGAACCTGCACGTTCTGCACATGTACCCCAGAACTTAAAGTAAGCAACAACAACAAAAGAGTCCAGATTCATTTAGTCTCAATACTAGGACCCCACTGACTTTAGAGGACATGTGTTCTTATTCCAACAGGTTTCAACGTTCTTTGGTAGCTAGGAAAACGTCCTTCCCTGATCCATCTGCTGTCTGGACCAGAGACTTGAAGAATCCATCAACATGTGGCTACATGTTAGCAGAAGGAAATATGATCTAAACCTGAATCCTTAACAATTATTTTCCATGGAAGAGTAAGGGAGGAAGGAAACCAATTTTCTTGCCTGTTTGCTTAAATTCTTACCCTTTATATGTGCTTTGTATTCATTATCTTGTTTAACCCTCACAAAACTTGGGGCAAGAATATCTGCAGATGAGTTCTCTATGAGGCTCAGAGAGATTAAGTATCCTGTTTATTATTACACAGTCAGTCAGTCTGATTCCAAAGCCCATGCTCTTTTCTTTTCAGCCTTTAGAGATAAGTCAGAGTCTTAGTGCACTAGCCGTAGCATATTCTCCCTGTAATGGCTATGACATTCTGGTCATAATCATCACGATATGTTTTTTGTTTATGCAGAACTGTAATGTCCAGGGGGAAAAAAAAAATCAGCTTGAAGAGGGTTCAGCAGATAGTGGGTCCCGAAATGACAGTTACTAACTGAATGAAAATCTATGGGATTTTTTGTAGATGTTTATGTCAAGGGTGGAAAACATGAAATTCTGTGGCAATGGTGTCAATGTCCTTGGTTTCCAGTTTCCAGATCTTTTCCATTTCTCCTCTCTGCTCTCTCATCTCACACTCTACTGCTGAAGAAGCCACCAGCTGGTGCTCATCTCCCATGATGCTGCCATGAGCAGGACTGGCTTAGTGATGGTAGTGCTGTCTTCTATGGCACCAGCAGAGGCAAACAGAGTCTCACATGTGATACTTCGAACTTGGAAACATCCTGCTTTGCAATGGAAACCCATATTCCTTAAGCTCAGATCAAAGCAGTGTCTGCACCTATTTTTAATGGTACAGTGTCCTTATTTCCTGAGAGGCTCAGGCAATCTAGATGATAGGTGTGGGATCATAACACATGATCATAACATATACCTAAAAGAGTGTAGTTTACATACACACACATTTTTCGTATTAGGAAACACTTCAATATAATTCTCATTACTTCCATGGTAATTTAGGGCTTTTAGGTGAGCAACTACATAACTGGTAGCACTGCTCACCAATGCAATATTCCCTAGTGCCAGCTTCTATGTGGATTCAATTCATGTGTCAGAACAACCAGTGCATTTGGAGCATACAATGTGTACTTTGCACAAATAGGAATGAGCCCCCACTGGTGGGAGAAGCTGAATCTGATGGGCAATAAGACCACTTGGATTTCCGGGTGACAACCAAAATTAGCTAAGCTTGACAATTCTGCAAAATTACCTGCTGATTCAAGCAAGAATCCTCCTGTCCCAAAGAAGGATCCCTGGCAACTCATGGGGAATCACCATGGTAATCACAAAGTTTTAGAAATTTAAGACCCAGATAAAATTCAGAATGATAAAAATTATATTCATCAGAAGCAGAAAGATAAAATATATTGAGTTTTTCTGTGCAAAATACATCTTCCATCTCAAATTGTATCTTTTCTGTAAAACCATTTAAAAAAAATAATTTTAGGTATCAATGGAGACATTGACCAAAAAAAGAGGCATGAACTAATAAATTAAGCATCCAATACCTATCTGTAGACCCACACTCATACCTCCAATGAAAATAAAGATGGATCTGTCATCCACGTGTTCCTGAAGGAGCAATACAACAATCCCAAATATTCCTAAAATCAGGAACACATCCACAGCAATGTATTAGCATCCCACTGGCTGTTTATTGACAACTTAGCAAGTTCTGGAGGTGGGAGAGGTAGAACCACTTAAATCCTTAATTGGTAGACACACATTTTCCACACCACTAGAACTTCAAACATCAGCTTCTATCCCCTTTCCAAATAAAACCCTAACCACTAACATGCCTCAAAAAGGCCCACTAAAATATGAATGTACTTGAATACATAGTGAACTTCATTGCTAATATTCCTTGGCAAATCAGATACACTATTAACAGCATAATAATGAGTATGCATAGAGACTCCCCAGTGTGACCAGATGCACATGTAAAATAAATTAATTAATTAAAACTGCCATGCTAAATAAAGTTGTCCTGCCATCTCAGGTTAGCATCTGTTTCTAGTTTTCCTCAACAGTTTTCCCTGAGCCTATTTTCTCAGCTCCAAACAACTGCAGCTGACCAGCCTTTCTGCCCATGCAACGTGGACAGGCCCACAGGCGCCTGCCTGTTCACCTCAGGTGTCCCCCGAACACCAAGTTGGATGTCACCTCCACAAACAAGATCCTGCCATCCTGCAATTTTTTGGTCTCACGTTTCATGTTAAAAAAAAAAAAATCAGAGAGAAAGAAAGGCAAAAAAAAAAAAAAGAAAGAAAAGAAAGAAGGAAAGAAAAATTAAAACATTTTCCTGTTGGGGGGATGTTAATAATGGACAAGTGTTAGATTTGGCTATAAATTATTTTCTAGATGAAGGGAAAACAATTACAAATTAGAAACAGATTTATTCACACTCAGTGCATTAATGAAAACTTTAAAAAAAGAAAAGAAGGAAAGAAAGAAGGAAAGCTAAACTGTGTGTACTGTGTGGAAAAAAATAATGG
This sequence comes from Pongo pygmaeus, assembly GCF_028885625.2. NCBI lineage: Eukaryota > Metazoa > Chordata > Mammalia > Primates > Hominidae > Pongo > Pongo pygmaeus. The sequence goes on from NC_072378.2 coordinate 84,570,925, forward strand.
CCCAGCAGGCCTACTTTTTATTAACAACTCATCAGTAAGCAGGTTGTAATTCATAACAAAGAATTCACCCCAAGGAACGCCACATGACTGTGAGTTTTTTGAGTTTCCTAAGAAAATACATATGTTGTTCCACTTGGTTTCCTTTCAATAAAACCCACTAGTTAGCACTTCATTTTCAAGCTGTTCTGACAAATCAGGTGAGTTAGCTTTGTAGAAAAAACAGAAGCCAATTTTTCAGCTGAGAATTTTAGGGAATTTTTTTAATAACTTAAATAAATTTCCCAAAAGGCAAGGAAGGCATGATAAAAGCTGTGAAATGAGTTCATTTGGAACAGCTTGAAAGGTCTCTTTTAATTCACTCCATTAATTTTTTCTGAGGAAATATTTAAGGATACATCTCTTACTGCTATGACGTGTGTCTGAAGAAAGAAGAAAAAGAAAAACTGTATGATTTCTGAGTTTTTATAATGACTCAAAACATGATTAAAGACTTTTTGGAAAGCCCCCCTCAGCAGCTCCGCTAAGTAGAAGATTTAGCAATGATAGCAGCAGGGAGTTTCTGCTCCCAAATACTTGCTGAGCCAGACACAAATCCCGTGACCCTCTGCAAGTGGCCACCACCCGTGATTCCCACCTGATTTCCTGAAGCTTCACTGAGGGCACCAGGCAAACCAGACCATTTGATGTTCTCAGGAGAGAATGGATACGTTCTGCCATTGCCTCGAAAGGTATGATCTTCTTCTCCCACAACCTCCCCATATCTTCCAAATTTCTCATCATCCTTTAAAACCCACTTTTCCTGGAGACAATTATTCTAAGTGAAGTAACTCAGGAATGGAAAACCAAATATTGTATGTTGTCACTCATAAGTGGGAGCTAAGCTATGAGGACACAAAGGCAAAAGAATGATACGGTGGGCTTTGGGGACTCGGATAAAGTGGGAGGTGGGTGACGGATAAAAGACTACACATTGGGTACAGTGTACACTGCTTGGGTGATGGATGCACCAAAATCTCAGAAATCACCACTAATGAACTTATTCCTGTCACTGAACACCACCTGGCCCCCAAAAACCTACAGAAATAAAATAAAAATAAAACCCACTTTAGGTCCAGCTTCTTTCAATGAAGTCTTCCCTAATCACTCTAAATGAATTTGTTCTGAGCTTCTGAGGACTCATTCAGAGCATCTCTCTCTGAATTTACCTAATACAATGTTTATTCCTCCGTTATTCTGCCTTGTATAAAGTTCTATGTAGAAGAGTTCTTTGAGAATTCAGCTTTAGGAGAAGATGTGCATACCTGTGTCTGTGGCACAGGTGGTAAGGTGACCAAATACTACATCTTTTGGCCCCCTGTAGTTATGTATGATTGTGTGAATAGTGCTGGCCAATGAGCTTTAAGCAGAAGTGACATATCTAGTCACTCCCTCCCCCTCCCACAGGCAACACAGAGGCCTAGGGTTGGAATGGTAATTTATAGGGTGGAGGTGACATGATCTCCCGAGTCACTACAGTGCATTGTCCTGGAGATCTGCTCGACCTGCAGCCTATTTATGGGATAAGAAACAAGCATTGGTTGTGATGTACCACTGAGATTTTGGGCTAGCATGGCCTGGTCTATAATGATTAATGATGTACTTGCTTGACAGGGTTAACACAAATTATTCAGTGTGACTTGATTGTTTTATGTCGAGAATTATGTCCTCCACTGTGCTTCACTTTTCATTTCGGATGCCAGGAAACTCAGAGTTTGAAACTCACATTTTGAATCTCTAGTTTAGAATCTATGGTTACCATCGTGTTTTCCTTCTTATAATTTATGATCACATTTTTTTAAATTGGGAATTTCCTAATTCCAACTTACCATCATATTATTTTGGGGGTTCTTCTTGTGAGCAGCTTCGTACTCTTCAGGATGAGATGTGGAATGCAGGAACACCTTGCTTTATGGAATTTCACTTTTTAATACCTCACAGATACTTCAGTTTTTACAACTTGAAGGTTTGAGTTAACCCTGTCAAGCAAGTGCATCAGTGTCATCTGTCCAACAGCATGTGCTCACTTTATGTCTCTGTGTCACATTATGGCAATTCTTGCAATATTTCATAACTTTTTCATTATTATATCTGTTACGGTGATCTGTGATTAGCTATCTTTGATGCTAATATTGTAATTATTTTGGTGGCAACACAAACTGTGCCCATAAAAGACGGCAAACTTAATCAATAAATGTGTGTGTTTTGACTGCCCCACTGACCAGCCATTCCCCATCTCTCTCCCTCTCTTTAGCCCTCCCTATTCCCTGAGACACAACAATATTGAAATTAGCCAATTAATAACCCCATAATGGCCTCTAAGTGTTCAAGTGAAAGAAAGAGTTGCATGACTCACTTTATTTTTTTTTTTTCCTTCAAATTTTATTTTAAGTTCCAGGGTACATGTGCAGGATGTGCAGGTTTTTAATTATTATTATTATTATTATTATTATTATTATTATTATTATAATACTTTAGGCTCTATGGTACATGTGCACAACGTGCAGGTAAGTTACATATGTATACATGTGCCATGCTGGTGCGCTGCACCCACCAACTCGTCATCTAGCATTAGGTATATCTCCCAATGCTATCCCTCCCCCCTCCCCCCACCCCACAACAGTCCCCAGAGTGTGATGTTCCCCTTCCTGTGTCCATGTGTTCTCATTGTTCAATTCCCACCTATGAGTGAGAATATGCGGTGTTTGGTTTTTTGTTCTTGCGATAGTTTACTGAGAATGATGATTTCCAATTTCATCCATGTCCCTACAAAGGACGTGAACTCATCATTTTTTATGGCTGCATAGTATTCCATGGTGTATATGTGCCACATTTTCTTAATCCAGTCTATCATTGTTGGACATTTGGGTTGGTTCCAAGTCTTTGCTATTGTGAATAATGCCACAGTAAACATACGTGTGCATGTGTCTTTATAGCAGCATGATTTATAGTCCTTTGGGTATATACCCAGTAATGGGATGGCTGGGTCAAATGGAATTTCTAGTTCTAGATCCCTGAGGAATCGCCACACTGACCTCCACAAGGGTTGAACTAGTTTACAGTCCCACCAACAGTGTAAAAGTGTTCCTATTTCTCCACATCCTCTCCAGCACCTGTTGTTTCCTGACTTTTTAATGATTGCCATTCTAACTGGTGTGAGATGGTATCTCATTGTGGTTTTGATTTGCATTTCTCTGATGGCCAGTGATGGTGAGCATTTTTTCATGTGTTTTTTGGCTGCATAAATGTCTTCTTTTGAGAAGTGTCTGTTCATGTCCTTCGCCCACTTTTTGATGGGGTTGTTTGTTTTTTTCTTGTAAATTTGTTGGAGTTCATTGTAGATTCTGGATATTAGCCCTTTGTCAGATGAGTAGGTTGCGAAAATTTTCTCCCATTTTGTAGGTTGCCTGTTCACTCTGATGGTAGTTTCCTTTGCTGTGCAGAAGCTCTTTAGTTTAATTAGATCCCATTTGTCAATTTTGGCTTTTGTTGCCATTGCTTTTGGTGTTTTAGACATGAAGTCCTTGCCCATGCCTATGTCCTGAATGGTATTGCCTAGGTTTTCTTCTAGGGTTTTTATGGTTTTAGGTCTAACATTTAAGTCTTTAATCCATCTTGAATTGATTTTTGTATAAGGTGTAAGGAAGGGATCCAGTTTCAGCTTTCTACATATGGCTAGCCAGTTTTCCCAGCACCATTTATTAAATAGGGAATCCTTTCCCCATTTCTTGTCTTTGTCAGGTTTGTCAAAGATCAGATAGTTGTAGATATGTGGCATTATTTCTGACGGCTCTGTTCTGTTCCATTGATCTATATCTCTGTTTTGGTACCAGTACCATGCTGTTTTGGTTACTGTAGCCTTGTAGTATAGTTTGAAGTCAGGTAGCGTGATGCCTCCAGCTTTGTTCTTTTGGCTTAGGATTGACTTGGCGATGCGGGCTCTTTTTTGGTTCCATATGAACTTTAAAGTAGTTTTTTCCAATTCTGTGAAGAAAGTCATTGGTAACTTGATGGGGATGGCATTGAATCTGTAAATTACCTTGGGAAGGATGGCCATTTTCATGATATTGATTCTTCCTACCCATGAGCATGGAATGTTCTTCCATTTGTTTGTATCCTCTTTTATTTTCTTGAGCAGTGGTTTGTAGTTCTCCTTGAAGAGGTCCTTCACATCCCTTGTAAGTTGGATTCCTAGGTATTTTATTCTCTTTGAAGCAATTGTGAATGGGAGTTCACTCATGATTTGGCTCTCTGTTTGTCTGTTATTGATGTATAAGAATGCTTCTCATTTTTGTACATTGATTTTGTATCCTGAGACTTTGCTGAAGTTGCTTATCAGCTTAAGGAGATTTTGGGCTGAGACAATGGGGTTTTCTAGATATACTATCATGTCATCTGCAAACAGGGACAATTTGACTTCCTCTTTTCCTAATTGAATACCCTTGATTTCCTTCTCTTGCCTAATTGCCCTGGCCAGAACTTCCAACACTATGTTGAATAGGAGTGGTGAGAGAGGGCATCCCTGTCTTGTGCCAGTTTTCAAAGGGAATGCTTCCAGTTTTTGCCCATTCAGTATGATATTGGCTATGGGTTTGTCATAAATAGCTCTTATTATTTTGAGATACGACCCATCAATACCTAATTTATTGAGAGTTTTTAGCATGAAGGGTTGTTGAATTTTGTCAAAGGCCTTTTCTGCATCTATTGAGATAATCATGTGGTTTTTGACTTTGGTTCTGTTTATATGCTGGATTACATTTATTGATTTGCATATATTGAACCAGCCTTGCATCCCAGGGATGAAGCCCACTTGATCATGGTGGATAAGCTTTTTGATGTGCTGCTGGATTCTGTTTGCCAGTATTTTATTGATTTTTGCATCAATGTTCATCAAGGATATTGGTCTAAAATTCTCTTTTTTGGTTGTGTCTCTGCCAGGCTTTGGTATCAGGATGATGCTGGCCTCATAAAATGAGTTAGGGAGGATTCCCTCTTTTTCTATTGATTGGAATAGTTTCAGAAGGAATGGTACCAGCTCCTCCTTGTACCTCTGGTAGAATTCAGCTGTGAACCCATCTGGTCCTGGACTTTTTTTGGTTGGTAAGCTATTGATTATTGCCACAATTTCAGCTCCTGTTATTGGTCTATTCAGAGATTCAACTTCTTCCTGGTTTAGTCTTGGGAGGGTGTATGTGTTGAGGAATTTATCCATTTCTTCTAGATTTTCTAGTTTATTTGCGTAGAGGTGTTTGTAATATTCTCTGATGGTAGTTTGTATTTCTGTGCGATCGGTGGTGATATCCCCTTTATCATTTTTTATTGCATCTATTTGATTCTTCTCTCTTTTTTTCTTTATTAATCTTGCTAGCAGTCTATCAATTTTGTTGATCCTTTCAAAAAACCAGCTCCTGGATTCATTTATTTTTTGAAGGGTTTTTTGTGTCTCTATTTCCTTCAGTTCTGCTCTGATTTTAGTTATTTCTTGCCTTCTGCTAGCTTTTGAATGTGTTTGCTCTTGCTTTTCTAGTTCTTTTAATTGTGATGTTAGGGTGTCAATTTTGGATCTTTCCTGCTTTCTCTAGTGGGCATTTAGTGCTATAAATTTCCCTCTACACACTGCTTTGAATGCATCCCAGAGATTCTGGTATGTTGTGTCTTGGTTCTCGTTGGTTTCAAAGAACATCTTTATTTCTGCCTTCATTTCGTTATGTACCCAGTAGTCATTCAGGAGCAGGTTGTTCAGTTTCCACGTAGTTGAGCGGTTTTGAGTGAGATTCTTAATCCTGAGTTCTAGCTTGATTGCACTGTGATCTGAGAGATGGTTTGTTATAATTTCTGTTCTTTTACATTTATTAAGGAGAGCTTTACTTCCAAGTATATGGTCAATTTTGGAATAGGTGTGGTGTGGTGCTGAAAAAAATGTATATTCTGTTGATTTGGGGTGGAGAGTTCTGTAGATGTCTATTAGGTCTGCTTGGTGCAGAGCTGAGTTCAATTCCTGGGTATCCTTGTTGATTTTCTGTTTCGTTGATCTGTCTAATGTTGACAGTGGGGTGTTAAAGTCTCCCATTATTAATGTGTGGGAGTCTAAGTCTCTTTGTAGGTCACTCAGGACTTGCTTTATGAATCTGGGTGCTCCTGTATTGGGTGCATATATATTTAGGATAGTTAGCTCTTCTTGTTGAATTAATCCCTTTACCATTATGTAATGGCCTTCTTTGTCTCTTTTGATCTTTGTTGGTTTAAAGTCTGTTTTATCAGAGACTAGGATTGCAACCCCTGCCTTTTTTTGTTTTCCATTTGCTTGGTAGATCTTCCTCCATCCTTTTATTTTGAGCCTATGTATGTCTCTGCACGTGAGATGGGTTTCCTGAATACAGCACACTGATGGGTCTTGAGTCTTTATCCAATTTGCCAGTCTGTGTCTTTTAATTGGAGCATTTAGTCCATTTACATTTAAAGTTAATATCGTTATGTGTGAATCTGATCCTGTCATTATGATGTTAGCTGGTTATTTTGCTCGTTAGTTGATGCAGTCTCTTCCTAGTCTCGATGGTCTTTACATTTTGGTATGATTTTGCAGTGGCTGGTACTGGTTTTGCCTTTCCATGTTTAGCGCTTCCTTCAGGAGCTCTTTTAGGGCAGGCCTGGTGGTGACAAAATCTCTCAGCATTTGCTTGTCTATAAAGTATTTTATTTCTCCTTCACTTATGAAGCTTAGTTTGGCAGGATATGAAATTCTGGGTTGAAAATTCTTTTCTTTAAGAATGTTGAATATTGGCCCCCACTGTCTTCTGGCTTGTAGGGTTTCTGCCGAGAGATCCGCTGTTAGTCTGATGGGCTTCCCTTTGATGGTAACCCGACCTTTCTCTCTGGCTGCCCTTAACATTTTTTCCTTCATTTCAACTTTGGTGAATCTGACAATTATGTGTCTTGGAGTTGCTCTTCTCGAGGAGTATCTTTGTGGCGTTCTCTGTATTTCCTGAATCTGAATGTTGGCCTGCCTTGCTAGATTGGGGAAGTTCTCCTGGATAATATCCTTCAGAGTGTTTTCCAACTTGTTTCCATTCTCCCTGTCACTTTCAGGTACACCAATCAGACGTAGATTTGGTCTTTTCACATAGTCCCACATTTCTTGGAGGCTTTGCTCATTTCTTTTTATTCTTTTTTCTCTAAACTTCCCTTCTCGCTTCATTTCATTTCATTCATTTCATCTTCCAGGGCTGATACCCTTTCTTCCATTTGATTGCATCGGTTCCTGAGGCTTCTGCATTCTTCACGTAGTTCTCGAGCCTTGGTTTTCAGCTCCATCAGCTCCTTTAAGCACTTCTCTGTATTGGTGATTCTAGTTATACATTCTTCTAAATTTTTTTCAAAGTTTTCAACTTCTTTGCCTTTGGTTTGAATATCCTCCCATAGCTCGGAGTAATTTGATCGTCTGAAGCCTTCTTCTCTCAGCTCGTCAAAGTCATTCTCCGTCCAGCTTTGTTCCATTGCTGGTGAGGAACTGCATTCCTTTGGAGGAGGAGAGGTACTCTGCTTTTTAGAGTTTCCAGTTTTTCTGCTCTGTTTTTTCCCCATCTTTGTGGTTTTATCTACTTTTGGTCTTTGATGATGGTGATGTACAGATGGGTTTTTGGTGTGGATGTCCTTTCTGTTAGTTTTCCTTCTAACAGACAGGACCCTCAGCTGCAGGTCTGTTGGAGTACCTGGCCGGCCGTGTGAGGTGTCAGTCTGCCCCTGCTGGGGGGTGCCTCCCAGTTAGGCTGCACGGGGGTCAGGGGTCAGGGACCCACTTGAGGAGGCAGTCAGCCCGTTCTCAGATCTCCAGTTGCATGCTGGGAGAACCACTGCTCTCCTCAAAGCTGTCAGACAGGGACACTTAAGTCTGCAGAGGTTACTGCTGTCTTTTTGTTTGTCTGTGCCCTGCCCCCAGAGGTGGAGCCTACAGAGGCAGGCAGGCCTCCTTGAGCTGTGGTGGGCTCCACCCAGTTCAAGCTTCCCGGCTGCTTTGTTTACCTAAGCGAGCCTGGGCAATGGCGGGCGCCCCTCCCCCAGCCTCACTGCCGCCTTGCTGTTTGATCTCAGACTGCTGTGCTAGCAATCAGTGAGACTCCGTGGGCCTAGGACCCTCTGAGCCAGGTGCGGGCTATACTCTCCTGGGGCACCGTTTCCTAAGCCCGTTGGAAAAGCACAGTATTCGGGTGGGAGTGGCCCGATTTTCCAGGTGCCGTCTGTCACCCCTGGAAAGGGAACTCCCTGACCCCTTGCACTTCCTGAGTGAGGCAATGCCTCGCCCCTGCTTCGGCTGGCGCACGGTGCACTCACCCACTGACCTGCGCCCACTGTCTGGCACTCCCTAGTGAGTTGAACACGGTACCTCAGATGGAAATGCAGAAATCACCTGTCTTCTGCATTGCTCGCGCTGGGAGCTGTAGACCGGAGCTGTTCCTATTCGGCCATCTTGGCTCCTCCCATGACTCACTTTAAATCAAAACCTAGAAATGATTAAGCTTAGTGAGGAAGGCATGTCAAAAGCCTAGACAGGTCCAAAGCTAGGCCTCTAGCACCAAACAGCCAAGGTGTGAATGCAAAGGAAAAATTCTTGAAGGAAATTAAAAGTGTTACTCCAGTGAGCACACAAATGTTAAGAAAGTGAGACAGCCATATTGCTGATATGGAGAAAGCTTTAGTGGTCATAATAGAATATCAAACCAGCCACGACATTCTCTTAAGCCAAAGCCTATTCAGAGCAAGGCCTTCAACCTAGCAGAAAGTCCCCCAACCAGCAAAAACATTACAACTTGCTGAAGGCTCAGATGAACATTAGCATTTTTTAGCAATAAAGCATTTTTAAATTAAGATATGTACATTTTTTAGACATAATGCTGTTGCACACTGACTAGACTACCGTATAATGTGAACATAACTTTTACATGCACTGAGAAATGAAAAAAATTGTGTGACTCACTTTAATGAGATACTTACTTTATTGCAATGGTCTGGAACTGAACTCACAATATCTCCAAGGTATGCCTGTACACATGCATACAAACACACACAAGCACACACACACTTATATGGAAAGAATTAAGACAGTTGTTTGTCTGTGTGCTTATCTTACTCTCAATATTAGACTGGAAGCTTCTGCTGGGAGGACTGAAACCCACCTATCTTTACATTTCTCACAGTTATTAACATAATGCCTTTCCTAATAAATACTTCCTGAGTTAAATGAATTATGAGAAGGCTAAAGATGGTACAAAGACACCGCTGAGAAAACAAGTGGGGCCAGCAGGGACTAAAATTCAGCCCATGCTCTGCCTTTTATCTAAGAAAAAAGGTCCCATTTCATAATTTTATTACCGGAAGGGGGCATCTTTTTGGACTTTATTCACTTAGAAGAGGCATCCTTTTATAACTTGTAGAACTAGCAGTGTTAGTTTCTACCCATTTAGTATACAAAAACACCTAAATTTAAAAATACAGCAAGAAGCATTGATGATGTATCAAGTAAAAGGATAAGTGGAAAAAAACACACCAGAATAAGGATATGGTTATTTAAAAGAGTAAGGTATCATGGAATAGACATGCCAAGTTTAAGATATTCCAAAATCATTTTGACTTTGACCCTCATGAAGCTTCTCTGTTGCCGAGAGAGAGAGAGAGAGAGAGAGAGAGAGAGAAATGTATACTTACTTATACCTGAACTCAATGTCAAATGTCTGAAAAATCAGTGGTATGTTGTCCAGGGAGACGATACACCAGAAAACTGATAACTGCCCCCACATGTTTAATGTATTAAGGTTTCTATTATTTAGTTTCATTAGAGATTGGCATCTTTTAAACCCATCCTCCCCATGTCCCCACCTCCCCTTCCATGTATGAGGAGCACAGTGTTTTGCTGATGGCTTCTGGGAGGTGGCCAAGGTAGGACAGCCTTACAGACATGTGGAATTCTCACAAAATTCAGGAACTTTTCATGTGGTGTGGGTGATGGTACTGCCCAGGACCCTCTAGCACTATTGTCACCAGATCTCAGCACACATGAATAAAACTGGCTCAATGTGATTCTTGTTCATACTATTCTGGAGGTATGCCCCCAACTCCATCAAAGTGGTTGAATGTGTGGTTAATTTGAAAATAAATTTGAAAATAATAAAGGTGATGAAAGAAAAAAATTTAAAGCATATCTAAGACTGCCAACTCACTTATCCAAGTCCTGAAATATATGTCAGCTGGAAAGGACATAGGGTCACTACTGAGCCACTCTATCTGATGTAATACTTAATGTCATTGCCACGTACCCTGAGCCATCTTTTCCTTCATTGACAATTGTTTCAATCTTGAGAATGACCTAGATAATACTTTACATAAACTTCAACAATGGCTACTTTGTCTTGATACAACAATTCATTACTTTGCCAAAAGACAAGACATAAATAAAATTTTTATTAAAAACATGAATATAAAATGGTTGTTGACAATGAAATTTGGTTTGTGGTTCTTAGTGAAGTTTACTTTAAAGTATACAGAAACTAATAAAATGATTCAGATTTAACTAAAAAGGATTAGAGAAAAGACTCCAACCTTTCCAACTGACATTTCTCTCCTCACATTCATGATGACTCTGCCCCTAAGAAAAAAGGAATATCACTCCAGGAACCCTCCATCAGATCCACATATCTGGGAGGACACAGGTCATAATCCCTCAATCACAGCCCACAAGGGAAGATTTCAGTTCCTATTACTTCCCTGTGGGGCAGTGGCCACTAACAAACAAAATGCTTATTATCATTTGCCAAGACCAGCGTGTTCCATGGCCACCTCTCCAGCCTTACCTCACACCCCTTCCACCTCCTTGTCTGTTTCCAGTTCTTCACATGTGCCCACCATTTTCTTCCTTTAGGTCTTCATGCACTGAAGCAAGCTCTCTCCACTGTTTCCTTCTGCCCCACCTGCCCTTGCCTGGCTAGCATCATCTTGTCCTGCAGTCCTTGGTTTAAATGCTGCTTCCTTCAAAAAGATGCCTCTGGAGCCCCATCTATGCCAGTCACCTTGCTCCCCCACCCTTCTCCTCCACAGCACTCTGCCATAACCCTCTTTTGTGCAAGCCCCTTGAGGGAGGGACAACCTCTGTCTTCCTCATTGCTATACCTCTAGAGCTCAGCTCAGTGCCTGGCCCTCAAATATTTGATAAGTGAGTAAATAAATGGATGTATGGGTGAGAGTTGGTGAGATGAAAAGGAAATTCAATGGCTCTCCCATTCCCATCACCCAGATCACAAAGTGATAAAGAAAATTGACCAAGTGGAGAACATCATTTCCTGCATTTGCCATGAACATCATCTCCTAACATCTTCCTTTCTTATAACCTCCATGTTCAGAAAGAAGCCACAAGTGTATTCTTGGTATGCAACTGTCCAGATTACAATGTGAATTGCAAAGGGACAAGGTAAGCAAACTTAGTAAATGAGATAAACAAGCACCAATTTGATCTTTCAAGAAGAAAGAAGACATGGGTTTGCTGAAGGGATCTGCTCCAATTGTCCACTCTTCATGTGACCCCCCCTAAGGTCCAGCCATCTACCTTGGTAAGCACCAAGAGCTCAGCACTGAGCAGTGTCTGTCCTGCTCAGTCCCACCCACACTTCCTCACTCCAGCTTCTTTGGCTCTCCCATCTCTTGGCTTTGGTCTCTGCCTCCTGTTACTAGCTCAGAGCCACCATTATTTGAATCACCCACTTGAGGCTACTGTTCTGCTAAAAGACTTCATCTCAATCCATGACCCTTGATTACTGATGTCACTCACCCTTGATCTCATCACACTCATTTATATGGATTAAAGCCCCTCTTGCTATCAGCCCTAAACCTGCTGAAGCCACAAATGCCAGATAGCCTCCTAACTGACCTGCCCAGGAAAGGGGATCAGATCCAAAATACTAGTGCATTCTGGCTGGGCACGGTGGCTCACGCCTGTAATCCCAGCACTTTGGGAGGCCGAGGTGGGCAGATCACAAGGTCAAGAGATCAAACCATCCTGGCTAACACAGTGAAACCCCATCTGTACTAAAAATACATAAAATTAGCTAGGTGTGGTGGCAGGCACCTGTAGTCCCAGCTACTCGGGAGGCTGAGGCAGGAGAATGGCATGAACCCAGGAGGCAGAGCTTGCAGTGAGCCGAGATTGCACCACTGCACTCCAGTCTGGGCAACAGAGCAAGACTCTGTCTCAAAAAAATAAAAATAAAATAAAATAAAATAAAAACAAAATACTAGTACATTCTGATCCCAAGTGCAGGGGAGTGAAGTACAGTTTGTTTTGGACACTGGCTTCCCCCCAACTCCAAACCTGCTCATCCTCTTAACTAAAAATATCACTGTCACTCAGCTTCCTAAGCAAGAAACATGGATTCATCCTTGGATTCTCTTTCTCCCTAACAAATTAGCCTGTAAGTCTGTTTCATTCCACCGATGAACCATTTCTGTCTCCTCCTCTACATCATATTTCCTATTTAGCACCCATTTTCTCCAACTAGACCACTGCAATCACTACCCAACTTGCACCCTCCTCCCTTCAGTCTCTCCTCCCTGCAACTGTCCTCTGTATTGTTATCCAAATTCACTTCCAAACTACATTAATAGCATGTTACTCCCCTGATCTAGAAGCTTCCATTACACCTGGCTGCAAAACACAGTGCAAATCCCTGAAGTGCAATGCCCTCCCAAACTAGCCCTAACCTAGTCAACCACTTTCCTTCCTACCTGTGTGTCACATACTCCAGTCACACAAAACCCTTTGCTGGAGTCCTTTTATCTGCCTGGAATTCCTTTCTCTACCTCCTCTCCTCATCTCCTTCTCAACCCCTCACACCATCACAAATTTCCCTATTGTTCAGGCCCCTTACTTTCTTTCCAACCCCTGTCAAGTTGGTCATTCATTCAAACAGTATTCACTGAACACCTACTGCAGATCCTCTCTGCACCCCTGGTTCTTTACTGATGCTTCTCCAATAACACTTGGTGGGTTGTGTATATTGTCTTTGTTTTATACCTGTCTCTAGATTTAGTTCTATTAGGCACAGAGCATTTCTCATTTATCTCTAAAACCACAGCCCCTGAAGTGATGAACAATTGCATTTCTGATGAATATACTGATGAACTAATGTTCAATTTAGTCTTTGATTCATTGAAACTTTCCATTAGAAACTTAAGCCCTGGTATATGCTCATAGCAACATCTAATGATGGAGACCATTCCATTACTTATGTAGGACTTGAAAGATTGAACTCCTTCCCATCACCCCCTATTCTGACTTGCTGTTTGCATTTTTCCTTTCTTGATTGCAGGCTGTAGGGGTTGTCTTGGGCTCTTTTCTCCAACTCCCACTTTGGGCACATCTTTTAAACCACCCTTTCTTTCTACTCCATGGTCACTGCTATTCTCCAGGATTTCTTTCACTTATTTAGATCCAAGATGGTTGCAGTAACCTGTTTTCCCAAGTCCTTGGCTTACCTCCAATTTCATTAAGAGATGTCATACAGCCTCCAGAGTAATCCATTGATATGCAAATATCTCTTGTTCCTCCTCTGCTTAAAGTGTTTGATGGCTTTCCTTGATTTCAAGACAACATCCAATCACCATGACTTAGCATATAAGATATCCACCCATGAGACAAATATGTAATAAGTGTCTTATATTTGTCAAGCACTATTATAGGAGCTAGAGATACAGCAATGAATGAAACATTCAAAACTTCTGTTCTAATGGAGAATATATTTTAGTGGGAGAGACAGATAGTAAACAAAATAAATTATGCAATATATTGAGAAAGCATAAGTGCTATGGAGAAAAATAGAATGAGGAAAATGGGTAGAAAGTGCTGTGAGGGAGATGCACTATTAAATGGAGGAGGATGCAGGGTGGGCCTCACTGAGAAGGTGGCATCTGAGCAAAGACTCAAGGAAGTGATGCAGGGATTCATGAGGATAGCTGATGGAGGGGCAGTCCAGGCAGCAGGAACAGCAAGTCTGGAAGCCCAGAGGCAGAGCATGCCCAAGCATGCTGGAGAAAAAGCAGGTGGCCAGAATGCCTGGAGGGGCCTGAGTGAGGAGGAGAGGGAGAAGAGAGAGAAGAGGGCAGGGTGGAAATGGGGCAGACCATGCAGGGCCTCACAGAAAACTCTGAGTGAGGGGTTTTTAACAAAGGAATAGAATCTGACTTCCATTTTACCAATTTTACCAGGACAGCTCTGACTGCCCTGTTGAGAACAAATTATAAGAGAATGAAGGTGGACTTGGCCCACCCTGCTAGTTCCGTCTCCCAACACTCCCTGCTCCCTCCTCCCCTAACACTCATAGCTGAGGCTTTCACAATGTCCCTGACTGAAGTTCTTCATACTCCCCATTTCATGCCCTGTACCCTTCCATGTAGCATCCTGGGCCTGCAATAATTCTGTCCAACCTCTAGGCCCAACATGTGAGATCTCTGCTTATTTTGACAAACCTGGCTTAAAAGTTCCTCTTCCAGAAGACCGTCATGACCATACGTCCTCCCAAATAGGATTAATTTTGCACTTTTCTGGGCCACCTCTGAACTCACTTGTCTGTGCTTCTATCTGTTGCTCTTATCTGTCTACACATTTGCCTTTTCTACTAGACTGATAAATTTCAGTTTTATTTGTGAGTGCCTGGCACATCCTAAAGGCTTACTAGGTGTATTAGTCCATGTTCACCTTCCGTAAAGAACTGCCTGAGACTGGGTAATTTATAAAGAAAAGAGGTTTGATTGATTCACAATTCCACATGGCTAGGGAGGCCTCGGTAAACTTACAATCATGGCAGAAGGCGAAGCAGGCACGTCTTGCATGGCAGCAGGTGAGAGAGAGAGAGAGAGTGAGAGAGAGAGAGAGAGAGACGGAGGAAGAGCCCCTCATAAAACCATCAGATTTTGTGAAAACTCACTCACTATCATGAGAATGGCATGGAGGAAACCACCCCCATAATCCAATCACCTCCCACCAGATCCCTTCCTCGACACTTGGGGATTACGGTTCAAGATGAGATTTGGGTGGCGACATGCAGCCAAACCATATCATTCTGTCCCTGGCCCTCCCAAATCTCATGTCCTCACATTTCAAAACATAATCATGCCTTCCCAACAGTCCCCTAAAGTATTAACTCATTTCAGCATTAACTCAAAAGCCCAAGTCTAAAGTCTCATATGAGGCAAGGCAAATCCCTTCTGCCTATGAGCCTGTAAAATCAAAAACAAGTTAGTTACTTCCAAGATAGAGTGGAGGTACAGGCATTGGGTAAATACTCACATTCCAAATGGGAGAAATTGGCCAAAACAAAAGGATCACAGGCCCCATGCAAGTCCGAAATTCAGCAGGGCAGTCATTAAATCTTAAAGCTCTGAAATGGTCTCCTTTGATGCCACATCTCACATCCAAGGCATGCTGATGCAAGGCATGAACTCCCATGGCCTTGGGCATCTCTGCCTCTGTAGCTTTGCAGTTTACAGCACCCCCAACACCTGCTTTTATGGCTGGCCTTCAGTGTCTGTGGCTTTTTCAGGCACATGGTACAAGCTCTCAGTGGATCTACCATTCTGGGATCTGGAGGATCGTAGCCCTCTTCTCACAGCTCCACTAGGCAGTATCACAATGGGGACTCTGTGTGGGGGCTCCAACCCTGTATTTTCCTTCTGCACTGCCCTAGCAGTGGTTCTCCATGAGGGCTCCATGCCTGCAGCAGACTTCTTCCCAGATATTCAAGCATTTCCATACATCCTCCGACATCTAGATGGGGGTTTCCAAACCTCAATTCTTGACTTTTGTGTACCCCCAGGACAAACACCTCATGGAAGCCACCAAGGCTTGGGGCTTGCATCCTCTGAAGCAATGGCCTGAGCTGTACCTTGGCACCTTTTAGCCACGACTGGTGCTGGAGCAGCTGGGACCCAGGGCATCAAGTCCTGAGGCTGCACAGAGCAAACAGGGTCCTGGGCTGGCCCATGAAACCATTTTATCCTCCTAGGCCTCCAGGCCTGTGATGGGAGAGGCTGCTATAAAGATCTCGGACATATCCTGAAGACATTTTCCACATTGTCTTAGCAATTAATATTTTACTCTTTGTTATGTATGCAGATTTCTGTGGCTAGCTTGACTATCTCCCCAGAAAATGAGTTTTTCTTTTATACTACATGGTCAAGCTGAAATTTTTCCAAACTTTTACTCTCTGTCACCTCTTGAACACTTTGCTGCTTAGAAATTTCTTCCACCAGATACCCTAAATCATCTCTCACATGTTCAAAGTTCCACAGATCTCTAGGGCAAGGGCAAAATGCCACCAGTCTCTTCGCTAAAGCATAGCAAGAGCGACATCTGCTGCAGTTGCTAATAAGTTCTTCATCTCCATCTAAGACCACCTCAGCCTGGACTTAATTGTCCGTATCACTATCATCATTTTGGTCAAAACCATTCAATAAGTCTCTAGGAAATTCTAAACTTGCCCACATCTTCCTGTCTTCTTTTGAGCCCTCCAAACTGTTCCAACCTCTGGCCATTAACTGGTTCCAAAGCCACTTCCACATTTTCAGGCTATCTATAGAGCAGTGTCCCATTCCTGGTACCAATTTCCGGTATTAGTCCCTTCTCACACTGCTACAAAGAACTGCCCAAGACTGGGTAATTTATAAAGAAAAGAGATTTAATTGACTCATAGTTCTGCATGACTGGGGAGGTCTCAGGAAACTTACAATCATGGTGGAAGGGGAACTAGGCATGTCTTACATGACAGCAGGCAAGAGAGAGTGAAGGGGGTAGAGTCCCTTATAAAACCATCAGATCTCATGAGAACTCACTCACCAACATGAGAATGGCATGGGGAAAACTGCCCTCATAATCTAATCATCACCTACCATGTCCTTTCCCTGACACATGGGGATTACAGTTCGAGATGAGATTTGGGTAGGGACACAGAGCCAAACGGTATCACTAGGTATGTGTCAGATTGAGGATAAAAGAAAATAAAGCTAGAGAATAGGCCCCAGAGCTGGTCTGAGGGCCTGGGGGCATGAGTCCCAGTGATATTGGTATCAGTTTTAGGTCTCTGGCTAATTTCAGGGAAAACTGTGAACAAGGTTATGTTGGCCTGGCAAGGTGTGGGTGGGGGTGGCACATGAGGAGTATGCTCAGGCTCAAGTGTGCTATCCCACACTATACTCCATGGTCTTGCTGCATTCTGTGAAACTGCAGTATTGATGTACCTGGCCTGGGTGAGGTGGTCTCTGACATACCTGGACTAGCCTTAATGCAGAACCACTATTTGTATATAAGGCTCGGATTAGGGGTGAATTGAAGCTCTTCAAGTCTAATATGACTCTCATTTGCTCAGAATGTATCGTCCATAACTGTGGATTCCTCCTGAGAGAAGGTTTGAGAAGCCTTTAGGCTTCACACCTACACTGAATTTCTTCTATATCTTAGAAGATTAAGAAGTCAGGTAAACTTTGTTTGATTTGCCTGGATGCTGTCTGTCTCAAGCTTTTCCACTAATCCAAATTTGCCATCAACATTTGTCACTATAGTGGAGAAAGATGAAACTTATGCTTGTGATTAGACGGTGCTGAGTGCCTTCAACGGTGAACAGACATTCAGAGGACATTTGAAATTGTACTTGCCTTGGTACTTAGTAGGCCAAAAAGCTGAATTTAGGGAAGCCATGAGCCAAGAATCTCTTTGTTCTGATTCTGTGCCAGGCAGCATGGCCTCTGTCTGGAATCTGTATGCATTCCAGGGAGAGACTACACTTTCCACACCAGGCAGAGTCTGCTCAGAGACCCCCAACATGTGCCCTGCTCAATTCAGGTGGTGATTGTGCTCCCAGGGTTTCCCTGATCTACAAAACCTCTCTTCCTGCTCATGATCTATCTGAATATCCTAATCCTCTGTCAAAACCAGCAGAAATTCCAACTCCCCCATGTACTCTCTGATGCAAATGAAAGACGCACCAGGCCCTATCTAAAGAAGTTAGGTCAACACTCAAAGAAACCAGAAGAATCACACACTTACCTAAATTATTCAACCACTAGTGCCTGTGCTAGTAGTTGAACCTTCTTCTCTAACCTTCCTAAGCTTCTTCTCTAACCTTCTGTGGTATATATAAACCAGTGGTTCTGTGTGCCTGGATTCAGAAGTGATGAATCAGCAATCTGGGTTTAAAAAGCCCTCAAGGTCATTCTCATGCACACTAAGGTTCAAGCATCCCTGATAAAGATGATAATAGACAGTGCAATATTCAATGATTTTCTGAATCACTTTGTGGATTCTATCTTTATTCTCCATTATTCTATATATATTCTCCATTATCTATAGGTTTAAGGGTAACACCTTATACCTCAACAAGATCAAGCACATATTAAGCACTAAAATGTATTTTATTGAGTTGATGAAACACCACCTGACAATACTTTTTCTGAATCCCTGCTACACCTTACATGAGCTGGGCATAGACTAAATCTTGCTTCTGTTGTATGCCCTAAAATGAGATCCTGCTGCTAAAAAAGAAATTGGCCCCCTCAAAGCAAATTGACTGACCTCTAATAGACACCCGCAATCCACTGCCTCTCATAAGCAAGTAATTTTCAAGGAGTCAGGAAAAAAGGACTGAATGGCCAGATTGCCACATGGCTGAGAACAGCAGTGCCCTAATGGAAGCCACATAGCCTGCCTCCCAGAAAAGGAAGCAGGGAAATGGTCTTGGGTCTTGGGTGGGTAGGAGGGGGAAAGGCTTGGTAAGGGGAAACTGGTATGTTTTTATGTCATTGGGTAAAGAAAAGTTCATGTCATACTCCTAGTGATTCCTGTAAATAAAGATAAAAGTAGAGGCAGGATATTATCAAGTTTTAATACAGCTGCTGGAGCTTGTTACTCAGGGCTCAATCAACAGAGCTCAGAAACAGCTGGCTTTAAAGGTGAAAGCCAGATTAGGGTACCCAAAGGTGTTGATGTTAATGTGACTAAAGCCACATGTTTCATTAAACCTCTTCCAGCCTCTCCCTCTCTGATGGTTACAGCAAGACCTTGTCATGAAAACCCTCCCAGGTGTGAAGAACTCAAACAAAAAGAAAGTTGACCCAGATCTGGTAGATTATATGAGGTTTAGAAGCTAGATTTGAAAGGTGCCCAAAGGAGGAAAATTGATTTACCCTTTTTTGAAGAAGAGAGGATGTAGGACAGCACACATCTGTAAAGACCAAGTTATAGCTATACAATTTAGGCACACAAACACATGCACATGCACAAACACACGTGTACATACACGCACATACGCAAACTCACTGGAACGCTTTTTCCCTTTAAATCCCAGACTGCTAGGATATTATCTAGTTGTTAAATATTGATTCTCTTTGTACCCTTGTTAATTCTCTAGGATCAAATTTCTTTATATATTCTTGGACTTTTAATTTCATAGAGTGGGATGTTCCATAAAAAGAGAATGTATAAAAATTATGGTCTGTCTTTTATTTTTCAAGTGGGAATTATGGAATTTATGCTCATCCATCCATAGTGTCTTACCTTGGAGCTCATGTCTGTTCTGCAAAATGATGGCTAGTGTTCATGGGAACGGTGAGGGTGTCCATGGACTGCACAGCCCTGGATGAGGATTCCAAGGTGAAGGAAACTGTTCTCATTCTCAAGGAACTTAGAGTCTAGAGCTAGGGCAAGTAAGTCTACATTAATCATAGGGTATGCTGCAAAGTAAACACAGGGTTGCATATACACAGAGACAGGCACATGAAAGACCATGGCAAGAGGAAGCTTCTGACAAGAGGATAAGCAAATACCATCATGCAAAAACACCATCTAAGTAGGCACATAGAATTGATGTTAAAGGGAAGTCTGGATTGTCCAGGAGAGGACTTAGAGGCTACTTTGGAAAATGAATGGTGAAGATGGAAGAAATAGAGGAGGGAAATTTATGGAAGCCTCATCAGCAGGGCTGCAGGGCCTGTTGCATGTCGGGGTGAGAAAGAGGGACTTCTAGAATGACCTTCAGCTTTCTGGAACTGGGGTCCTTTGCCACCTTCCCATGTAGTGAGAGAAAAATGAGTAGCTAAGTAGGTAAGCACAGAGGGAGTTATACGAAAAGGGGTAGGAAAGTGTGGCCCCTGGCACAGTCTTCCCCTGTTCAGCCTTATCCTAAAGCCTCTACCTGCCAACAAGAATGTGCTCATTCGCTGACCTCTTGCAGATGCCAAGGTCACACTGCACCTTTCTCCTTTTTTTGTCTAGAAAAGTTTGTGTCTAGCTTCAGGGACTGGTAGAAAACATGTGAATTATTTGATTTCCAGCCTAGCAGATGGGTTTTCCACACCCAGCTTCGGCAATAGATAAATTTATGTTGCTCACAGCATTTCAGGGTGGCTGATGAGATAAGAAAGGCTGATAGTTTGTGGTACTTCAACCATTCTTGCTTATGTTTATGTTGCTTAAGCTAATGTTGGGTCACTGGTAGGAAGCTTTACTTATAAATTATTTTCTCCAAATTTTCCAAAACCTGTTTCTTAAAGTTCACCTACTTGGGACATGCTAATGTTCTTGATGTTCTATAGATATGGTTACAAGCATGAGAAACCAGCTTACTTGCCAATGTTCAGTTAGGCAGGTGGTGTCTGACCCAGGATCAGTCTTTAGATGTACAGTCTGCAACAATGAACTTCATTTCTGTGACTGAACAGAAAAGTACAGTCAAGTACTGATGGGCAAAACTTAAGAGAAAAATAAAATATTGGGGGGGAATCTTAAGAATGGACGATATTGATCAGTTTCTGATTTTTTTTTTTTTTTTTTTTTGAGACGGAGTCTTGCTCTGTTGCCCAGGCTGGAATGTGGTGGCACTATCTCGGGCTCACTGCAAGCTCCACCTCCCGGGTTCACACCATTCTTCTGCCTCAGTCTCCTGAGTAGCTGGGACCACAGGCGCCCGCCACCACACCTGGCTAATTTTTTATAGTTTTAGTAGAGACAGGGTTTTACCGTGCTAACCAGGATGGTCTCGATCTCCTGACCTCATGATCTGCCTGCCTCGGCCTCCCAAAGTGCTGGGATTACAGGCATGAGCCACCGCGCCTGGCCGATCAGTTTCTGATTTTTAATACATTTTAATTGAACAGAATTATCTATCACAGATTTGATACACATATTTTACATGCAATAAACACATTGTTAATTGTAAAGAAATAAATAAATAAGAGAATGCAAGTTAAGAAACCCAAAAAGAGAAAGAAAACTACTATGATTGGGATTGGGATAATGTTGACAATTGGGATATATGTCTATGTTAATGAGTATATTTGAACACAGTTTTAACAGATCTATAAAATACAATACATATTTTTTGTTTGCACTTACTTTTCATCAGATAAAGTGTCAAATATCTTTCTTTAGAAATAAAAATACTTTTGCAGTATTATTAATCGTTGCACAGTATTACATCTTATGCAATTATTATTTATTTAACTTACTAGACAGCTAAGTTACTTTCAGTTTTTCTCTATTATAAACAATTCTTCTCACTCACACATTCTGAGAATTAAATATCTATTTGCCTTCTTTATTGATTTTCATTAGAAATAATTCCTTGCAAGCGCATAAAAAGTTGGTCGATGTAATTACTTCATCTAAATATTCTCAATTTTTAAAAACTTAGGTCACAAATTATAATCTTCTTTTCTTTAAAATTTTACCTTATGTATCTTTCCTATTCTGTATTGAATAGATTACAATGTAAATGCATACCATAAGTAATTTGCTTATAGAATTTAATTCAACAAATATTAGGACTGTGCTGGAGACATCTTCGGAAGATTACCCAGTGATCCTTAATGCCTAAGAATCCATAATGGAAGTGAGAAAAGGATACAAAGAGCTGTGAAGTAGACCATTCATGTCATCAAGAAGGCCTAGCTGGCTGCTGGAACTCTGGAAGCCTTCACTGTTTGGGAGAATGAGAAAGTATTTCATGGAGCAGCAATTATGTGAAAAGCATGAGATTTCATATGCGACACAGAAGAAGTCAACATATTATGAAGATAAATTACATATAGAGGCTGGGTGTGGTGGCTCATGCCTGCAATCACAGAACTTTGGGAGGCTGAGGTGGATCACCTGAGGTCAGGAGTTGGAGTGCCAGCCTGGCCAACATGATGAAACTCCATCTCTACTAAAAATACAAAAAATTAGACAGGCATGGTGGCAGAGGCCTGTAATCCCAGCTACTTGGGAGGCTGAGGCAGGAGAATCACTTGAACTCAGGAGACAGAGGTGAGCCGAGATCACACCACTGCCCTCCAGCCTGGGCAACAACAGCAAAACTCCATCTTAAAAAAGAAAAAAATTACAGAATTTTTGACTGATTACATATCTTCAAAAAATTTCAAATCCAAAATAATTTATTTTTGTTTCACTAAGATGATAGCAACTTGACCAAATAGAATATTTGTTATCAGAAGGAAACTTGCATTTGAATTCCAGCGAGGCCCATTTCATTCACAAAGTACAGGGAAGAAATAGAGAATCTGAGAGCTTAATGAAACATTAATTGGCACTGCTCTCTAATGTTTTCTCAGAAGAAACTGCGGTCTGTAGAGGCTATGTACGTCATCTAATCCCTAAGTCACACATCCTGGGATAGCTGCAGCAGCTCTAGAATCCAGGGATCCAGACTCCAGCTTCATGCTCTTTCCATCACTCCATGTGGCTTTCCCAAGGGCTGCTAAGCAAATTTTTGAACGATGAGGATTCCCAGTCCAACAGGTGCAGAAACATGAGAGGATCCTTCACCTGTCATATTGAGTTGATGAACCTTTTCCTGCAAATCTGTGAGGCTGTGGAGTCCATTCAACATTCATTCACTCAACAACTATGTACTGAGTGGCTATGATGTACCTGGCATTGTGCTAAACACTGGGGACCCAGTAGGGAGCAAGCCAGACCTTTGGAAACAAGCCTGTTCAGATATCAGTGTCTGCTGCTTGACTTGGGGAGGTGTAGGTGGGAGTAACCAGGTGTTGAGCTGGCTCCTGGGAAAATGGAGTTCAAATGTTCCATTGCAATCCACCATGCTCCGTACAGAGCTCCACTTTGTGCATCAATGATCTGGAAACTACATTAAAACATGCAAATGATATTCCCATACAAAGAAAACCATGCCCTTCTGTTACCCATCTCTCTGCAGCCCACTATATCATCTCTCCCACTGTCCACACTCACTCTGACTCTTTGTCTGAGATAAGCAGTTCTTCCAGTGATAGGTTGTTCACTTGGCTCTGGCCTTTACACTATGAGCTGTGGTCAGTGACTTTATCCTGTTTTCTCAGTCCTTTAACATACCTGAGATAAAACCTTTTCATAAAATTGAGGAAGCTGCATAGAATATGAGAGCAGACGGGGTCTGAGAGATTGCTTGGTTCAAATGCCTCTTTTGACAAATGAGAAAACTGAGGCTGAGAAAGCAGAAGTGACTCATTTAGGATCACACAGTTGGATCTAGAGGCATTGAAACCAGAGTCCAGGGCCTCTCACTCCAGTGCATGCTCATTTATACCACACTCTTACTGTAAAAAGGGCTTGTCTTACATCTAATCTATAGCCTCAGGTTGAGGTTTTTATCTACTTCTGGTATTTATTTACTCTTTCTCCGGGCTCTAATTAAGATAACAGCCTCATTAATCTAAAAAATAAAAATAGATCAATATAAACAGTAAAAAACAGACACAGAGGAGCATGAACACTTTGTACAAAAAGATTCTCAACTCAAGAAATGTGCTTCTCCTACTGCACTGGCTGCTCCATGTCAGTTTCCTTTTCCTATATTCTTTATCTCCATGAGCGAGCTCCTAACATTGGAAACTCCGTAACTTGGCCCCTGGACCTCTTCCTTTCTCTTCTCTGTTCATACCTGTCCCCCTATCATCTCATCCCATCTTTTCCTTTTAAATGCTGTCTACACAGACAACTCCCAAACGTATGTCTGTAGTTCCAGCCTCTCCTCTGAACTCCAAATTCCCTACTTACCATCTTCATATAACTAGTATGTATCTGAAACCCATCATATTCCAAATCAAAATTCTGCGCTTTTCTCCCAAACCTTAGGCTCATTGTTAAGTCCATCCTCTCAACCTCCACCTCTAACCCATCAACAAATCCTGCTGACTCTGCTTTCAAAACACATCCAGAATCTGCCTACTGATCCTCCTCCTCTGCTACCACTCAGGCCCAAGTTCCCATCATCTCTCATCTAGATTATTGCAAAAGCCTCTTTATTGGTTCCCCCACTTTTTCTCTTGATCTCTCAAGTCTATTCACAACAGAGTATTCAGTGATGTTGCTTGATGTATGTCCAATTGTGTCACTTTTCTGCTTTTTACGTCTTCCTATCCCACTATGAGAAGAAGCCAAAGTTATCACAATAGCCAGAAAGTCTCCATTTCCTCTTTGAACTCATCTCCTACTCTTGTTTGCTGTCTTCCCCAACCTCTTTGCTCTTCTTTGAACATGTCAGAACATCTCCTGTCTCAGGCCCTTTGCACTTGCTGTTCTGCTGCTTGAAATGCTTGTCTCTCATATTTATGTGATTGTCTTACCTCCTTAAGTCTTTGCTCCAGTAACCTCTCCTTAGTGTCTTTCCTGATCTCCCTATTTAAAACTCCCCCAGCTCCCAACACTCCCCACATCATTTTACTGCCTTATTTTTTTCCATAGCACTAACCACCAACTGAAAGTCTATATATTTTACTACACATTATGTTAATTTTCTGTCTCCACCCACTAGAATGAAGGTTATGCAAGAACAGGGACTTTTTGTGTCCACATTGCTCATTGTGTGTCCTCACCATCTTGAAAATCAGTTGCTTAGAAATATTTGCTGAGTAAATTAACTAATATTCCATAATTTTTATATCAGTGTCTTATACTAAAGCAATTCTAAAATTAAGATATCAGATAAAAGTGAAAAACAACTGGAACAATTTTCAATCCCATGAGCCTTCCTCATGCTTGAGATCTGGTTTGAAGATTTCAAACCAGATGCCAGTAATAGTGGCCACTACACAGTGACTAGGTAATATATTGACACCAGAGACTACTGGTGTCAAAAACTTAGACTAGGCATGCCTGCAACCAGAAAAAAAT
This sequence comes from Pongo pygmaeus, assembly GCF_028885625.2. Classification (NCBI taxonomy): domain Eukaryota; kingdom Metazoa; phylum Chordata; class Mammalia; order Primates; family Hominidae; genus Pongo; species Pongo pygmaeus. Next base: position 84,596,159 of record NC_072378.2, read on the forward strand.
TACAGATTCAGGTGCAGTTTCTCCCTGGACTAAAAGTAAGGGAAATTGGTAAAAGAAATTTATATAATGCCAGAAAATGTTTTCCTGAAGAAAATAATGAAAAATGTAAGTATTATGTTTCAATCAAACTTTAACCCTGCATGTTGGGTCGACTTTTTACAATTTCTCAGTGAATTTGGTTTACTGAAGGGGGACTCTGCTGGCCAGAAAGAATGCAGTTTCCCAACAGATTCTGGACTTCTGGCCTCCAGAACTGTGAGAGAATAAATTTCTGTTGTTTTAAGCCACCCAGTTTATGGTACTTTGTTACAGCAGTTCTGGGAAATGAAGACACCCCACCACAGTCTACTCGACAAGGCAGCCAGAGGAGTCCTTTAAAATATGAGGCAGATCATCCCGCTCATGCACCCAAAAATCTCTGATGGCCCAGAAGCCCAGAAGATCATCCAGGATTGACTTCTGCTATTGCTGTGACCTCATTGCCTACTATCTCCAGTCACAGTGGCCTCCTTGCTGGTCCTCCAACATGCCAAGCATGCTCTTGCTTTAGGACTTTTACCCTGGCTATTCCCCTGCATAGAACATTCCTTTCCCAGATTTATGCATGACTAGTGCTTCACCCATTCAATTAAGTCTGTTTACATGCTAACTTCTCAATAAGACCTAACAGAGCTACCTTATTTAAAACTGCAAATCTCCACTACCAGTCCTGAAACTCTGGATCCCCCTTATCCTGCTCTCCTTTCTCTCTTTCTAAATAGCACTTATTCCCTCCTAGAGTATCATACAATTTATGTTTATTTTATATTGCCCATCTCCTCTCACTGGAAAGTAAGGTTCATAGGAAAGGAGATCTTTACTTGTTAAATGATATATCCCCAAAAAGGTGTTTGGCACATCACAGGTGTTAAATCAAGATTTTTAGGATGAATGAACAGGAAAAGACAACATGACACAACAGATGGGAAGCTGTGCCAACATCTGATCTCTGCTATTCTTGCCTCATTTTTTATTTGGATGATTGAGTAATCAATAGTTAGAAACTGCCTTGATAGTCTCAGCTAAAAAATAATAACCCTCACATTCTCATTTTAAATAGTCACGCATATAATATTACATGTGGTGTGTTTTTCATCAAAAACTGTCAGCAAAAGTGAATTTAGAGCAAAGGCCCAAAAAGAGTAAACTCCAGCCGCTACTGCTTCCAAAATATTCTTGTTGAAAAACAAACTGTTTAAAGCAATTATTAAGTGCTTCAAAGGCTCTAGTAATGTTCCAAATATACAAGCAGCAAACTCCTTTCTATTGTAGCAGAATGGCCTCAACAATGCCCTCTGTAATTTCTATATTTAGAAATTACTAAATATCTTAAGGATGCAGATTACAAGTTCTAGGCAATTAGCCTCCATGAAATCATTGTAGGCTAAAACACTTAATTCTTTGAACCTAAATCCAAATTGTAAACTACCCAAGGGAAAAAATGATATCATGTATCTGCTACTTAGATCATTTTTCTATCTGCCATCAAATGCCTCTGAGAAGAATTAGGAGAGTGTGTGTGCGTGTGTGTGTGTGTGTGTGTGTGCAGCGCACTCGCACATGATACACACACACTTTCATTCCAAAAGCAATATTAGTTTGAAAATATTAATACATGTTAATAAAAATGTGAAAACAGCAGCTGTGTGATTTTTAGATAAACTGTGGACAGTTTTTATTATTGAGAGTTGCATAGATGATCAAACAAAAACACAGCCAAACAAAATGCAAGTAGGCTAAAAAAGGAAGTTAAAGAATTTGAGTTTTTCAAGATGGATTATATACTTAAACGTAGGACCTAAAACCATAAAAATCCTAGAAGAAAACCTAGGCAATACCATTCATGACACAGGCATGGGCAAATACTCCATGTCTAAAATACCAAAAGCAATGGCAACAAAAGCCAAAATTGACAAATGGGATCTAATTAAACTAAAGAGCTTCTACACAGCAAAAGAAGCTATTCTCTGAGTGAACAGGCAACATACAGAATGGGAGAAAATTTTTGCAATCTATCTGTCTGACAAAGGGCTTAAACAAATTTACAAGAAAAAACAACCCCACCAAAAAGTGGGCAAAGGATATGAACAGACACTTCTCAAAAGAAGACGTTTATGTAGCCAACAAATATATGAAAAAATGCTCATCATCACTGGTCATTAGAGAAATGCAAATCAAAATCACAATGAGATACCATCTCATGCCAGTTAGAATGGTGATCACTAAAAAGTCAGGAAACAACAGATCCTGGGGAGGATGTGGAGAAATAGGAATGCCTTTACACTATTGGTGGGAGTGTAAATTAGTTCAACCATTGTGGAAGACACTGTGGCAATTCCTCAAGGATCTAGAACTAGAAATACCATTTGACCCAGCAATCCCATTACTGGGTATATACCCAGAGGATTATAAATCATTCTACTATAAAGACACATGCACACGTATGTTTATTGTGGTACTATTCACAATAGCAAAGACTTGGAATCAACCCAAATGTCCATCAATGAGAGACTGGATAAAGAAAATGTGGCACATATACACCATGGAATACTATGCAGCCATAAAAAAGGATGAGTTCATGTCCTTTGCAGGGACATGGATGAATCTGGAAACCATCATTCTCAGTAAACTAACACAAAAACAGAAAACCAAACACAGCATGTTCTCACTCATAAATGGGAGTTGAACAATGAGAACACATGGACACAAGGAGGGGAATATCACACACCAGGGCCTGTCAGGGGGTGGGGGACTAGGGGAGAGATAGCATTAGGAGAAATACCTAATGTGGGTGACAGGTTGATGGGTGCAGCAAACCACCATGGCACGTGTATACCTATGTAACTAAACTGCACGTTCTGCACATGTACCCCAGAACTTAAAGTATAATAAAAATAAATAAATAAAAGAATTTGAGTTTTTTTAAATTATTATAAATTATTAGTTTTCTTGCCTGGTTGTGAAAAGAGGTGCTTTGGTTAATAAAGAGTTACATATGATCCACACATGAATTAGCAATATAGACCACAACAAAATAGGCTTAATACTGAGTACTCTAAAAAGAACATAACCTTTCTTTGATGAGTCAGTTAAGGTTTCTTCAAGTTATTTCTGGTCCTTATGGTCACCATAGTTAGCAGGAATTATCGCTTTACTATAATTACATGCAAGTGCAAACTAATAGAATTCTGATAAATAACAGAAAGTATATTGTAGATGAAATTCAGGTTTATCCAGAGAGATACTTACCTTTTGATATAGTCCTTCTAAGTTTTGTTAACAGCAAGGCTTGGAGTCCTTAAAGTGCCTGTCTAAATTCAACCCCAGAATGAGTGTTGATATAATTCTCTGTGGCACTTGGCTCCTAAATCTCTCCCATACACTTGCCGGTGTTATTAGAGGAGGCAGCAATTGGAAACACATTCCCTCACAGCCATAATGCTTCCCATCTGAGAAGTTGTTGGAGATCCACTTCAGTGGCAAAGGGCATGAGAACTAATCGGTGTTAAAAACAAACCAAGCAGGATGGAAACAAATATACTATGAGAATGAACATATTCTACAAATGTCAAAATTTGAATAGGCACACAAAAAACCACCACTTTGGGTCCCAACTATTGAGCATGTCATTCTCCTTCTCTTGAAGGTCACTCACTATCACTTCTGTGCTCAATCTCTTGGAACAGCCTCCTTGTTAGTAATAAGTGATTGTCCACATTAATAAGTGGTAAGTACAGCAAAATCTATGGTGTGTGATGCCATATAATGCATACATATCCCACTTAGGTGAGGACTAGACTTATGCCATGTTAGCCAGATAAACTCCATTTTTAAAGACATCTCTGGGTTTGGCAAATCAATATCTACTGCAAGAAAAAAAAAAAGGTCTATGGGAGCAAAGACTATTTCATTCACTGCTATATCTCACCCCCTAGAATAATGCCTTGCATGTGGTAAGCCACTAGATAAATATTGGCTGAATGAATGGGTAGTCTTTTCTACTGTAAACGCCTCTAAATAGTAAGAAGTTTGACCTTATATCACAATGAAACTCCTCTAGTATCCAGTTAGCTCCAATATGCCTTTTACTATGTCAGTGCTTTGAAGGCAGCGGTTCTAAAAATTTCATATTGGTTGCACACTACTTGGGTTTTTTTTTTTCCAAGGAAATAGTTCTGATAAAGTCATGAACAGTAGGGTCTGCTTTGGGGACTAAAGGAAGAGGGAAAATCTTAATACAAATGTGCTAACTGTAATGGCAGAATTCCAGAATGACAAAATGTAGAAGAGAATTTGGGCAGGTTACCCTTCCAGTGGCCCTTAAATTACATATAAAAATGATCCTGTTGGCCCCGTTCCTCTGCACAAATTGTTTTGTGTTTTCTCTATATCTTGCCCCACAGAGGTTCCTCTTCATTTCATCTGTGGTACGAACCTTCATTAGAACTCATTTAAGCTGTCAAAACACCATCATAATGGTTCTACCTACCTCTAACCTTTCCTCCTTCCACTTTACTTCTTATGATTCTGTCTTTTAAAACCTCTCAGTTCATGTTCCCAATTTAATGAAGTTCAAACACCTTGGCAAGACCCCAAGAAAACCTTCACAAACATGCCTAAGCATAGGCTTATTTAATGACATTCTTTTCTATCCCAATTCTATTACTCACATATGGATATATCATATGTATCATATGTATATATTACCTACTATATATTATATGTGTGTGTTTCTTACTTCACCTCCCTCTATTTCCCATGCACTTTCCAGCCTCCCCATTTTTGCTCATGCAGTTTCTTCTGTTTATAATGCTTTCCACATCTGGTCTACCTAGAGCACTCAAGAGTTCAAATGTCATATCTTCCCTGGATACCCTACCACCCATCACGCCCAACCTGAATCTCCCTGCAACTGAATACAGAAACTCTTAGAGGTAATTTGGCAAAGCTGTCTGATTCTTCATCTGTGTTCCCAGAGCACTTTCATGATACCTCTAATGTGGTAGATTGTCTCCAAAGATGGCCACCAATGATGGCCCCCATCCCCATATGCACATGCCACTCCACTAGTGTATTTCCTACTCCTTCAATCTTGGCTGGCCTTGTGACTTGAATGGAATCCAGTGGAAGTAACCCTGTGTCAGTTATGAAGCCTTAATAAAAGCCAGACACCTCACAAAGAAGCTTGGGAACAGGCTACTATATGACAAGAGACCATTTGGAGAACCATGGAGCTCCTAGACATTCCCAAACATGAGTGACGCCATCTTGGGCATTCCAAGTTTCTAGCTGAATACAGCCATGTGAACGACCCCATTCAATGCCATGTGGCAAATAACTGTCCAGCTAATAAGTGATAATTGTTGTTTCAAGGGATCAGGCTGTGGGATGGGTTATTTCCCAGTAATATATAACTGAAATATTTAACAGAATATATTATAGTTACACGTTCACATGTCTAATTCCTTATGGTAGATTGGATTTTCCAAAGATTACTGCACCAACACCTCCCATGCCACATGCCCTTTTGCTGTGTGTCCTTGCCATCCCACCTTCAAGAAATGGAGTCCAATTCCTTTCTCCTAGAACTTGCAATGGCCACAGTGAAGAAGTAGCACTGCATGACTTCCAAGTTTAGTTCTTTCGGCTTCTACCTTGGTCTCTTGGATGTTCCATCTCAGGTACTCCTGTTTGGAGCCTCGTCACCATGCTAGAAGAAACTGAAGCTGCATGGAGTAGTCACATGTATATGCTCTAGTCAACAGCCCCAGCCAAGCCCAACTGATTATCCCAATCCAGGCACCAGACATGGGAGTTAAAAAATCTCCAGATGATTCTGCCCCCAACCATTCAAATGTCTCCCATTCTACTGGGGTATTCTTAGTGGAGGCTCTAGACTTGTGAAACAGACAGAAGACAACTCCACTGAGCTCTGTCCAAACCCCTGAAACACAGAAACTAAGAGCAAGATAAAGTGATTGTTATTTTATGTCACAAAGTCTGGAGTATTCTTTACCGAGCAATAGGAGACTGGAACAGTTCCCAACCAAACTATGGGCTTCTGAAAGGTAGGAAAGCTTTAGTCATCATTGTATCACTCATTGTATTAGATTATAGCAAGATACCTGGGGAAGGAGGAAGGCACTCACCAAATATCTGTTGTAATTGAAAGAACAAATGTCTGCTGTCTTTTTTTGTAGATATGTTCAACTATATGAAGTGTTGGAAACCTACATATTAGGACTGGAAACAGTATGGGAAAAATATTTGTGGGCCAGGTTTATCAAACTACGATTTTAGGATTCTGACAAAATGGCTCTTTATTTTCCTTTTTTCATTGTATAAAATTCTATGGAAGAAATTGGCACAAGCAAACATAAGTGGAACAAAATAGAGGAAAGTATTCAGTAAAAAGGAAAATCAATGCAATTCAGTTAAATACAGGTCATTTGTTCCCTTTTCCAATCACACTGTTTATCCTGTGTTCCTCCGTTCCATTTTACATAAGGAAAAAATTTCTAAATGTACTGTGAGCCCACAGTTTTCCTTTCTCCTACCAAATCAAAATTCAATACCAAAATGCTGCTCAACATAATTATCTAATTGCCTTGGTTCCATAAAGTGTCTGTAACATTGAAAAGTTCTTTAAAAAGTATGTTAAAGCCCTAATATGTGGTTACTGGCTTTCCCCTGGTAGCACGCTAATTTCTCCCCTATCCAGCTTTGTTAGAGAATGAGGGACTCAAAATAAGTGAATTATCCAGATAGCTTCTCCTTCTTCAGAGGAATTTACTTAGAAAGCCCATAAATTCTCCCACCAGGAATTAGTCACCCTGCTGTACCTTGAACTAAAGGAATAAGGCCTGATCAACAAATCATGGGCATAGAAGCTGCCAATCTTAAATTGTGTAAAAGTGAGTGGCTGCACCCCTAAACCCTGAGACTCCCTGGAGCAAACCCAGTGACTAAGAATTCCTCTATGGAAAGGAGTGAGTATGAAGCAAAACCCACATTCAAAAACCCTCCTGGGCTTTAACATTATTGGTTTACAGATACTTGGATTTTGGAAAACTGGTTCCATCAGCCCAAGGCTGCAGTTTCCTTTTACTTTTTGGAAGCCTAACATGGAAGTGGCAAAGCTTTCCAGCCACAGTGATCCAGGTAATAGCAAAGGTGCCTTCTCTGAGTTCCCTGATATATACAGAAGGATCCTGCCCTGTGCAGATTTGATGTGTTTCTACTTTCACAATGATTCACTTGCTGACACCATTAAATGCTTAGTTCCCAACTTAATTCATGTATTCATTCACACATTAATCTGTGCAGCATTTATTAAGTACTCTGTGTCAGACCCAAATTAGATGCTGAGAACAGAAAGGTAACCAAGACAAATCCTCCCATTTTAAGGAACTCACAGTCTAGTGAGGGAGAGAAGCAAATAAATAATTGACTGGAATATAACAGGGGATGACAAACTGCAGCCTGTGGGCTAAATTAGGAATGCTGCCTGTTTTTATATGTAAAAATTTCATAGACACTGTCATTTGCTTACATATTGTCTATGGCTGCTTTTAAATTACAAATGCAGATCTAAGTTGTTGCATCAAAGACCCTGTGGCCTACAATGCCAAAAATATTTGCTATCTGACCCTTTACAGAAAAAGTTTGCTGACTGTTACAATGTGGTGTGATGAGAAGAAAAAGAGGTGTGTCCATAGTCAACAGCCCACAGAGAAAAGGATGAGCTCCAAGGAACACTCTCACAGAGCAGGAAGTACTTAAGCCGTGCACTGAGTGAGCAGAGGACCAGTCAGATAGCAGTAAAGCCAAAAGGATATCAGGAAAAGGTTGGAGGTGAGAAATCAAGAGGGCCCTCCTGAGGATGGCTAGGTAATGGAGGAGTGGAAGAACAAAGGTGTGGTGGGAAATAAGGCCAGGAGGGAGAAAGGGCAGGTCTCAGTAGGCCATGATAGGCCATGCTGAATTCTTTTATGTCAGCAGTGGAAATTCATCATGGGGTTTTAAGAAGAAGAGGCCACGGATAGAAAATAGATGGAAAAGACACGAGTATAAAATCCAATTCCGATTCTATTGCAATGATCTAAGCAAGAGATAATGACAGGGGGAAAAAAAAGCAGTGGTAGTGGGGACTGAGATGAGGAGTAAAAGATCTTAAGGGAACTGAATTAGCCAACATACAAGCTTTGTCATGCATATGCAGTGAACACTCCACGTGTCGTAACAACTTCCAGGGGCCACAGCAGTTAAGAGTATTCTGGTCAAATTCCTGAAAGACGGGCAAGGACCATCACTTACCTGTGGGGTTCAAATAAAATAATATTTAATAATTGTAACTAAACATTGTTCAAATGGCACTCGGCAAAATGAGCCAACCAGGTCGCTTTACTTTCAGTCATAGGGCTACCTTTACTAATTGTTCGATCACTTGCTCCTTCTGGCATTTCACTCTGAGACTAGCCTCACAAAGAAGCAGGCAGGTGCTAGGAGGCAACCAGCACAGCCTTTGTATCCAGATTGACCTTGGTTGCAAGTCATGACACACTCACTTAACAGCTCTGTATCTCTGGGCAAGTTATTTAGCCTTTTTAAATCTCAGGATCCTCATCTACAAAATGAGAATGAGAATAGCCAATAGGTATCCTTAGGTATTGGTATAATAATTAGGTAGGATAACAAAAGTAAAATGCTTAGCACAGGCCTGACACAGAGGGTCAAGAAACATCAGCTACCATTAAGTGAGCAGAGGAATCCCTCAGATCTTAACCAAACAGAGAAACCTCATCCCATCCTCACCAAATAGATAAAAATCCCATTTCTGTGAGCACCTAACATGACTGTGATTGTATAATTTAGTAAATAAGTTGTTTGATGTCTGTTTTCCCAAATAGAGTGAAGGTTCTACTATATCACAGACCATGTCTCTTTTGTTCAGTGCTGCACCGAGGGTCAGCACTGAACCAGGTATAAAGCAAAATTTTCTGTACTAGTCCATCTGTGCTGCTGCTATAAAGGAATACCTTTTATAATGAAAAGAGGTTTATTTAATTCATGGTTATAAAGGCTGCACAAAGAAGCATGGTGTCAGCATCAGCATCTGGTGAGGTCCTCAGAAAGCTACCACTCATGACAGAGGGGGAAGGGGGAACAAGCATGTCACATGGTGAGAGAAAAAGGAAGCGGGGTGGGTGCCACACCCATTTTAAACAACCGGCTCTCTTGTGAACTAACAGAGGGGGATCTCACTTATTACTGTAAGGATGGGGATGACACCAAGCCATTCCTGAGGAATCCATCCTCATGACCCACACACCTCCACCAGGCCTCACCTCCAACACTGGGAATCACATTTCAACATGAGACTTGGAAAGGATAAACCTCTAAACAATATCAGGGTGTCGTATGTATTTGTTGCATGAATGAGAGAGAGGGTGAGCTGAGAGGAAGGGGAAAGGAGAGGAAGAGAGGCAAAAACAAAGAACCTCTTCTCTGTGTACTCAGCACTGCTGTTCCCAAACCTGACTATTCAGAATCAGAGGGTAAAGTAGCTGAGGTGGAAGAGACACTTCTCTGGTCCCTGAAAAAATCTTTTGGGGTCCCAGTTGTTCAGACCTTCTCTCCAGCTGAGAGCAGCTGCCTCAGGCTTCATTAGCAGCATCTCAAAAAAGTGAACATCTCAAAAAAGCCCGACTTCTCAGCCCTGGGAATGGGGAGACTAGTTAATGGGGAGTTCTGATGGCCAAGGGCCAAGGCCAAGACAAAGCCTAGCTAGATAAGACTTCAGTTTAAAGAAAGTTGTCTAGAAATCCATTAAATTTAAATCACCTTTTAAGCAGCTTGATTTTTTTTTTTTTTTTTTTTTCCAAGACAGACTCTCACTCTGTTGCCAGGCTGGAGTGCAGTGGCGTGATCTCTGCTCACTGCAACTTCAGCCTCCCTGGTTCAAGTGATTCTCCTGCCTCACCCTCCCGAGTAGCTGGGACTACAGGCACGTGCCACCACACCCAGCTAATTTTTGTATTTTTAGTAAAGACGGGGTTTCACCATGTTGGCCAGAATGGTCTTGATCTCTTGACCTCGTGATGTGCCCACCTTGGCCTCCCAAAGTGCTGGGATTGTAGGCATGAGCCACCATGCCCAAATTTGGATTTCTAGAAATCTCAGTGAGAGGCCTTGGATTTGTCATCTGGGTTTATAGCAAATGTAGATTCTAAGGCAGATAATGCTTAAAGCTGATAATGCTTAAAGCACCACAGCTGTTTTTAACTATTTTAGTGGAAACCTTTCTAAAATGTGTGAGATGCCCTGCAGCTGTGATAAACACAGTAAACACATTGTACCTTCTCTTGGTGACCAGGACCTCTATCTTGAATAGCAGTGACTGCTGAATTGTAGGCATTGTTTATCATTTCTCTAATGGCCCCCAGACTACTATGCTGTTCAAATCTGTGGCAGTTCTGATTCTCTTTCTTGACATTTCTCTCTAGATGGCTAAGATAACTTGAACACTATTGCTCCTATACTAAACAGCCCCTGGAAAGTGCTACTGTTCTAGCTGATATTGCTTCTATTTCTACCAAATGTGGCTGCTTCTGTTTTCCACTGCTGTTTCTCATGTTGTCATTGAGCTGCCACAATTCTAACCATTCCTCCCAACTAGCTGTCTGTTGCCCCTCCAGTCTCTAAGTAAAAACTGGGAGAATGCTAAAATTTTACAGAACAAACCAGACAATCCACCATCACATGTAAAATTTAAGTCTCCATTAAGACCTAACCATATGCAAAATTTAGGTTTCTAGAGTTAGAGACATCACTATAAACTTATGTTTAGATTAATATAAATGTAGATGATTACCTATAGAAATATCCATAGCTGTATCTACATGCATGTGTTATAATATGCACATGTATTAGTCCACTCTCACACTGCTATGAAGAAATACCCAAGCCTGGGCAATTTATAAAGGCAAGTGGTTTAATTGATTCATGGTTCTGCATTGCTGGGGAGGCCTCAGGAAACTTACAATTATGGTGGAAGGTAAAGGAGAAGCAGGCATCTTCTTCACAGGGCAGCAGGACGGAGTGAGCACAAGCAGGGGAAATGTCAGATGCTTATAAAATCATCAGATCTTGTGAGAATTCACTATCACAAGAACAGCATGAGGGAAACCACCCCCATGATCCAGTTACCTTTACCTAGTCCAACCTTTGACATGTGGGGATTATGGGGATTACAATTCAAGGTGAGATTTGGGTGGGGACACAGAGCCAAACCATATCGAAGCAAACCTTTCCTTGCTCCTTCAGCTGACAGCGCCTTCCACCAATGACACATCAGTAGCATGAGCATACTCAGCAACCAGATTTTAGTTTCTAATACAATTCCCCAGTAAAAGGAGCCAAGCTTCTTGAAGAAATGGCTGATTCCAGGACCGAGGCAAGTAACATACAAATGAGTCTGGAGTATCTTGTAGTGCTAGAAAAGCAACCAAATGCTCAAAACAAATTGTAACACCTATAATAATGAGAGTATGTTTAAGGGGCACAGGAACCAACTGAAAGAGCTCCCAACGGTCAAAGATAGAAGAATTTGAGCAACAACAAAAAAGAGGTATTAAATTATAGTCCAAAGTAGAAAATAAACATCCATGAATCTATACTGATGTAAATAAATGACTGAATAAATAAATCATTGGGAAAGAAGAAACAAATCAGATATCTCATGCACTAGAATTCCAAATAACTATGTAGATACTCTGCCCTCAGAGAGGGGGCATAATTCCCCACTCAAGTATGGACTGTACATTGTGACTGTCTTCCAAAAAGAATAAAATAAAAAGGTAGGGAGAAAGTAGTGGAGAAGGCTGACAAACACTACCTTAGCCAGGAGATCAAGGTTAATGTTTACACTGATAAATATGTTGATAATATGTACTTGATATGATATGATTACATATGATAATGACGTTGCTTTACCTCTGTGGTCTTCCTCCCAAAAATCTGAAACCCCATTCAAACCATGAGAACAGCATCAGGCAAATCCCAACTGAGGTACATTCTGCAAAATACTTGACCAGCACTCCCCTAAACTGTCAAGGTCATCAAAAGCAAGGAAAACCTGAGAAACTGCCACCACCAAGAGGAGCCTAAGGAGACATGGCAACTAAATGACTAAGCGTAATGTGGCATTCTGGATGGGGCTCTGGAGCAGAAAAGGGATATTAGGGGAAAACGAAGGACATATGGATAAGCTGTGGACTCTATTTAAGAATAATAATAACTAATCAATATTGGACCACTAATTGTAACAAATGTAACATACTAACAAAAGATGTTAATAATTGGGATAACGTGGTGTGGAGTATATGAGAACTCTGTACTATCTTTGCAATTTTTCTATAAATCTAAAATTATTCTAAAATAGATATTAATAGTTAATTAAAAAGTTAAGTCTCAGGCCTCCAGGCCTGAGATGGAAGGATGAAGTACCCAGCTCCTACAGACTCTGCTATCCTGGGGATGGGGACTTTGCATGTCCCAGTGTGCCCCCAGGCCTCAAGGCTGCTGGACTTCTGACAGTGCTTCAGGGCAACACTTATATACTCAAAACACTACCCAGGGCTGGAAGGCTTTCAAAAGGCTGTGAAAATAATTATTTTATGTACTCTTTCATAGTTTATCATCCTACAAGATAGCAGGGCTCAAATTCATCGAGAAAGAAAAGTCTACCAGGAAAATGACAAAAACCCATGTAACATTAGGAAGTCACTTAGTTTGAATTCGTTAGGAAAAGACCACTCCCTGTAGTTTCCATTTACAAGCTTCTCAAACTGGTTCCTAAACTAGCTTCCAGCTAAGAAAATGTGTTAAAGCATCAATAAAACTGTTCTAAAAAGCCCTTCATAATCAAAATCTAATTGAAGCTTATTAAGAGAGAGAACACCAAATAGTCCTTTAAAGGCAAAAGGAGAGAGGTCTTCAATAGCCAGCAGGACCTGGTGGGGCTAACGCTTTCTCCCTGGCCACATAGTGGGCGAGAGCACTGTAGTCTGTATGGACATGTGTGCTCCAGACACTGGCAAATTATGGCATTACATGCTTTGGCTGCAGGGAGGTTGGGCTCTAGTGAGGAGAACTCTGGATAGGTAAATGGGAGATAGTTCTATTCTTCCCTCACTCTTAGTTTGTCCAGACAACAAAATACAATAAACTGGGTGGTTTAAAAGCAAGAGAAGTTTATTTTTCACAGTTCTAGGGCCTGGGGAGTCCACATCAAGGTATCAGCACGTTTGGTGTCTGATGAGGGCCAATTTCCTGATTCATTGTGGAGCCCTTTTGCTGTTTCCTCACAGGGTGGAAAGAGTGAGGGGTCTCTTGCAGGGGTCTCTTTTATAAGGGCACCAATTCCATTCATGAGGGTTCCACTCTCAAGATATAATCACCTCTCAAAGGCCCTACCTCCTAATACCATCTCCTTGGGGATTGGGATTTTAACATACGAGTCTTGTGGGGATACAAACATTTAAAGCATAGCACCCCCCTTGATCAAACTACTTTACTGCTTTGACCAATAATTTTTTTCATCCACTAAAGAAGAAGAAAGTTTTCACCCTTACTCAACTAAGTGGCAGGTAATAATTAATAAAAACAATGTATAAGCAAAGGGGCATCTCTTACTTCAAAGCTTTTGGAGTACATGATTTTTGGTAGAATTCTTAGACAAGTAAACCAAGACTTTGCAGTTAGTGTGTGAATCTTCCTTTTAGCCAATTACTTGTCAAACAT